>NC_041393.1:429459548-429479702 GCF_002162155.2 Triticum dicoccoides | reverse complement strand
GGGGCAGCGCCCCCTCGTTCCTTCTCTTCTCTCTTCCCTTTCCTTCTCTCCTACTCCTACTACTTGGCAGGGGGAATCCTACTCCCGGTGGGAGTAGGACTCCCCAAGGCGCGCCATAGTAGAGGGCTGCCCCCCCCCTCCTCCACTCCTTTATATACGGGGAGGGGGGCACCCCATAGACACACAAGTTGATAATTGATCTTTTAGCCGTGTGCGGTGCCCCCCTCCACCATAATCCACCTCGGTCATATCGTAGCGGTGCTTAGGCGATGCCTTGCATCGGTAGCTTCATCAACACCTTCATCACACCGTCGTGCTGACGGAACTCTCCCGCGAAGCTCTACTGGATCATGAGTTCATGGGACGTCACCGAGCTGAACGTGTGCAGATCACTGAGGTGTCGTACGTTCGGTACTAGGATTGGTCGATCGTGAAGACGTGCGACTACATCAACCGCATTGTCATAACGCTTCCGCTTACGGTCTACGAGGATACGTGGACAACACTCTCCCCTCTCTATGCATCACCATGATCTTGCATGTGCGTGGGAATGTTTTTGAAATTACTACTTTCCCCAACACTAAGATGATGCTAATTGTCGGATATGTTTCGGCAAAACCCTTAAGGTTCAAACTCTAGGGTGCGCACGAAGATCTACTTCCTACCGATCCATGCCCCAACGCCTCGCCGCGAGTCTAAGCTACACGATGAACAACACGAGGGACACAAGGTTTATACTAGTTCGGGCCACCGTTGTGGTGTAATACCCTACTCTAGTGTGTGGTGGTGGATTTCCCCTGGGGCTGATGATGAACAGTACAGAGGAAGAACAGCCTCGCGAGGGGTGTTCTTGAGCTGTTGCGGTGTTCTACTTGGGATGGATTCGATCGTCCCTAGATGAGATTCCCTTCCTACGGTGGTGGCCATCTCTATTTATAGAGGACCTGGTCCTCTTCCCAAATATTGAGCAAGAAGGGAGCCAACAACGGCCATTTTGAAGGGGAACAGCTAGTACAAGCTATCCAGACTAAAGTTGGTCTTCGACTGCCAAAGGCACTGGCGATGACGCCGTCTTGGGCTCCACTGTGACCTCCGTCCTGCCGCTCTACTAGTCTTGGTCTCGTTGCAACAATATGGTAACCTTTGCTTGATGCCTTGGTACTCCGCGCCCGCGCTTGCCCACTTTGCACCAAAGAGGAAACGAGGACACTGCGCAGGCCGGCGCCCGGCTGGTCTCGATCATCATGGCTTGCGTCATGAGCACCTCGCGAGGTACCCCGGCCTTGATCTCTCCACCTCGTCGCGAGCCTGCCTAGTGAGGCCGCCCCTGAGGAAGCCTTGCATCGTCCGCCCCGCGAGGCCTGGCCCCTCGCGAGGGTCTTGAGCTTGGGTTGATGAAGACGGGCCGTACTGGGCCACCCCTTGAGCCACGCCGCGGGCCACAGGCAGGCAAGTCTGGGGACCCCCGTTCCCAGAACTCCGAAAGTAGCCCCCGGGCCCAAGGCACGCTCGGACTTGGCTTAGCAGCAAAGCCAAAGGGCAAGTGCGGAGCGCCGTGTGCCCCAACAGCCTGCGGCCTTGGTCGCCGCGTGGCGGTTGATTGGACGTGGGCGTCTCCGCTTCCCCATGCTACCTCGGCAACTGCCCGATTTGACGAGTCCCTGCAGCATGCAAAAAAAGTCATGATTACCTGCGATCGTGGAGGCCAACGGTTGGCCTCCTCTGGACTATAAGAACGGAGAGGCGCGGGCCCCCTCAATCCATCTCTTCTCGCTCTGCTCGCTTCTTCTTCCTTGCTCCTCCTCCATCTTGCCGCCAATGGCACCGATCCGCCAGTTCTCAGCTAAGGAGAAAGGAAAGGCCCCCCGGGAGGGGCCCGACCCGCTCCCGCCGAAGAAACGGCCTGTCCTCGGCCGCCGCGACGAGGTTGCGAGGCCAGGGGTGTCGAGGCCTTGGTACGAGCGGCCACCTCCTGGGTTTCCGCTACCACTGTACGCCCGGGTTGAGGGCCCTGGAGAAGAAGACGCCGAGCAGCGCCGCTCGCGCTATCGGCGACGACGACGAGTCATGGCGGTGTGCATTGCCGCTCTTGGAGCCCACGCCGCAGATTCCTCTCGCGAGCTCGTGCTCCACGCCTCCATGCCTCCAAGCTCCTGGATCCACTTTCCTTCTTTCTTCGCCTTCGAGATGCCGCCGCGGGGGCCTCTCGAGCTCTGGCTGCAGCACGCCGACTGCGGTACACCGGCGATCGGAGCGGAGGTGGAAGTCGTCGCTCCGGGCAAGGTCTACATGACCCGGGGCTGGGGCGAGATTGCCCAGGTCTACCGAACAGGAGGTGCCCTCGTGATTCATTTTGAATACAATGGCGCCTCCCTGATGCTCTTCAAGGTCTTCGATGCAGAAGGCCGCCGGCTGAAGTGCTGCCCCAGAGGAGGCAGCCAGGATGTCGATGTGGCAAGGGCTAGGCCTGTCACCCGCTTCCCCAGCGGCTCCTCCAGCAGCAGCGGCGATGCTTGGGAGCCCAACGACTCTCTCGAGCTCTTTGCGACTCTGGAGATGAGCGACGACAGCTACGTGCCCCCGAGCTCGTGTCGTGCCCGGAGCAAGGCGGCCGCATTAGGCCGTCGCCATAGCTGATCTCGATGTGGTTGGCGCCGGTCCCCGTGGCCCACTGTTGATGATGGCGTCGGCCATGAGGGCGCGTGTAGTTAGGGCTCCTTAGGATTCACACCTTTTGTTCCCTGCGAAGAATTGAGAAAGTACCCCGCGGGCGCATGTAAGGTGTCTGCAATGTCTTTTGTTGTTATTATCCTGATTATGAAGTGGTGCGAATGCTTGTCCTGTCCCAGCTTAGTTCCCCCTTTCTAACCTCGGGACGACTTGGTGCTCTGCGCTGATAGGTCCCGGTCCCTAGGCAGGCTTCAGCCATCGCTGGTATGCCAGGTTGCGATGTCGTGGACAAGGCCAGGAGGTGAGCGGCCCGAGGTCCAGTAAGAGCCCCTGAGGCGCGATGCTCAGGAGGTCCCCTTTAGCGCTCAAGCAGCCGCCGAAAGGCGAGAAAGGAAGGCAATGTTGCCATCACAGGGCCGCATTGAGTTAGGGTTTGGCATCACATCGATTAGCTATTCTAGGAGCGAGACTTATCTCGTAAGCAGGGGGTAGATCCTCCGCGATGCGTCAGGCTTGCACGGCTGCAGCTGGGATGTTGCTGGGCTAGGCCTTCGTGAACTTCCCCTTCCTTCCCCGTACTCCCCTTCGTGCTCTATGTCCTCAGGTCCCGGCCCTCGAGCGAGCTCAGCCGCCACTGGTATGCCAGGTCGCGATGCCATGGACAAGGCCAGGGGGTGAGGGCTGGAGAGCCAGTAAAAGCTCCTGAGTCGCGATGCTCACGTGCCCCCCCCCCTTTAACGCGCGAGCGGATCACACGGGTAAGAGAAGGAGAGAGCTCGTGATGCCTCCCGCATTATTCCTTAGGTAGCCCATGTAAACCAACCACGAGAGAAGCAAGGGTTGCCATTACGATTGTCGGCCGGCCATTGGTTGCTCCAAGAGTGTTGTGTGGGCACTGAGGACCTGGTGAGGTGACGCTTGCGGGGCTGCCATAGGCCAGAGCTCGACCACTCAGATTTGTCGATGTTGCAGGGACGGACCCATGAACAAGCGTCGTGCTAGTGCGAGCGGCTCCAAAGGTAGGTGTCAATCGAGCAGGCGATTATCACAAGCGGGTTAAGCATGAAGAACAAATCAGCTTAGATAGATGCAGGAAAGATACATGCCACTCGGTCAGGCCCGAGCGGCTTGGGGATGATGCAGCCCGAGGGGCGCCCCCAGCAAAGTGAACTAAAGACATAAGCAAAAGAGATACATGCTGCAGGGACAGACCCACGCGGCCTGGGAATAATGCAGCCCTGAGGGCGCTCCCAGCTGAAATGAACTCGAAAGATGTCACCTGATGCCATTGTAGAGCGGGTGTTGAAGTAGCTGACGATGCGCGGTGAAGAAGCCGATCCTCACGAGCCGCCGGAGCCCTGAGCCTCGGGAGGCTCTGGGGGTCCAGGCGGTTCCTCAAGGACCATCTCCATCTCTGCCAGGACTGTGTGGTGTCTGGCCTCCTGAGCTGCCAGAATGCTCTGCAGAAGACGCTGGTGAGCAGCAGCCACGTTTGGCAGGCCGAAAGGCATGCGAACATAGTTGTGCAGCGGACCCTCGCAGCGTCCCACGTGCGAAGGCCAGAGGCGCTCCTGAGATGTGACTCGGCTGAGCCCTGGGTAGTCGATGCAGACGCGTAGCCCGCCATCCTCACTTGGATGGGGAGCTACGCCGGGCAGGTGGCGATCGCCGCGTATGACTCTTGATTCTTGAAGCTCCTGAGTGGCCTTGGTGATGAACTCCTAAGGGTTGGGCCCTCCTTGCCCCGTGCCTTCCTGAGGGAAACGTGTCGCATAGCACGCCTCCAAATGGTGCCCGAGCGCCTCCCTCGTGATCTTGGCAAAGTCTGAGGCCCTCCAGGAGAGAGCCCCCGAGCCTCGCCCAAGGAGGGCGCCGGGCGCGCCTTCCTATGCGACGGAGGGAGGCGCCCCTTGCATGGGCGCAGATCCTAAAGTGGCGCCTCCGGAGATGCCTGCCTCCTAAGGCCTTGAGCTGGGTGATGTCTTCTTCTTCTTAGGAACTGCCTCGGGAGGGTTCTCACTCTTGCTGTCTGGGTCCTCGACTGATGCAGCTTGGAAGGCACGCTCGAGAGAGCACACCGCATCCTTCTCTTCGCAGGGGACTATGATGATTCCGTCGCTTCCCGGCATCTTGACAACATTGTAACCATGGTGGGTCACCACCATGAACTTGGCCAGGGATGGATACCCGAGGATGGCATTGTATGGCAGGCGAATGTGGGCAACGTCGAAGTCGATGAGCTCGGTACGGTAGTTCTTGCGCTGTCCAAAAGTAACAGGGAGGCGAACCTGCCCTATCAGAGTGGTGGATCCGTCAGTGACTCCTGAGAAAGGCTTGGTTGACTGGAGTTGATCATAAGGCACTTCGAGGTTGTTGAACGTCTCGACGGTC
This sequence comes from Triticum dicoccoides, assembly GCF_002162155.2. Lineage (NCBI taxonomy): Eukaryota > Viridiplantae > Streptophyta > Magnoliopsida > Poales > Poaceae > Triticum > Triticum dicoccoides. The sequence goes on along the minus strand of NC_041393.1, from coordinate 429,474,641 downwards.
AGAACGTTGAGCCCTGCGCCGCCATCGATGAGGGTCCTAGTAACTTGCACATTGCTGATGACTGGGGAACAGAGCATTGGGAGGACACCAGCAGTAGCCGCACACTTGAGCTGATCCGCTGAGCTGAATGTGATGGCGCACGTGGACCACCTGAGAGGGCGTGTAGCCTCGAGCTTGGGGAGGACTGCATTCACCTCGCGAGCAAACTACTTGAAGATGTGCTGAGAGGCTGGGGCCTGGGTGCCGCCCAAGATGCAAGCGATAGCAAGTGGCTCCTGGAAGCCCCCAGCCCCCTCGTCCTGGTGGTGGTCGTCATTCCTTCTTGGCGGTGGTGGCAGAGGAGGAAGGCCCGCGTTGCCCTGAGGGCGGTCCTCACAAGGCTGATCCCTCCAAGCCCCCTCGCGAGGCTGGTCCTGCCAGTGATCCTCGCGAGGTCGGTCACCCCACTCCTGGTGAGGGCCTCGGTCATCCCATCGTCCTCCACCTCTTCCTCCTCCTCGGCCGTAGCCCCGGTCGTTCCGCTCGGGGCGTCGACCGATGCGTCCTTCTCGAACGGCCATGAGCACCTGGCATTCGTTGGGGTTGTGGGTGTAGAGGTTGTGGTAGGCACAGAATTGGCTACCCTTGGACGACTCTGGCTGGTCCCTGTCGTGCTTTGTGTCTGGTTCTACTGCGAGCACAGCTGCTCCTTTGCACTTCACGTCCTTGGCCTTGGCTTTCTTCTCTTTTGGGTCAGCAGCTGGAAGCTCGAGGAGGGAAAGATGCCCCTCCTCACCTCTTGCGCACTTGGTCACCAGGTTGAACAGCTCCAGAGATGTGCAAAGATCCTCATGGATAGCCAGCTCCTCCTTCATCTTGACGTTGCGAACACCGTCAGAGAACGCTGAGATGATGGCCTCCTCAGTCACCTTGGGAATCTTGAGGCGAGCGCTATTGAAGCGCTGGATGTACTTCTGCACGGTTTCTCCAGGTTGCTGCTTGATGCGGCGTAGGTCACCCACGACTAGAGGACGGTTGCGAGTGCCCTGGAAGTTGGCGATGAAGCGGGTGTGCATCTTGTCCCAAGAGGAGATCGAGCCGAAAGGTAAGTTCAGGAGCCAGGTGCGGGCACCATCCTTGAGCACCATGGGAAACCAGTTCGCCATGACCTTTTCATCTCCGTTGGCCGCCTCGATGCCCGGCTCGTAGAGCTGTGATGTCTACTACACAACCTTCTTCTTGTAGACGTTGTTGGGCCTGCAAGTGCACAGGTTTGTAGGACCGTAGCAAATTTCCCTCAAGTGGATGACCTAAGGTTTATCAATCCATGGGAGGCGTAGGATGAAGATGGTCTCTCTCAAACAACCCTGCAACCAAATAACAAAGAGTCTCTTGTGTCCCCAACACACCCAATACAATGGTAAATTGTATAGGTGCACTAGTTTGGCGAAGATATGATGATACAAGTGCATTATGGATGGTAGATATAGGTTTTTGTAATCTGAAAATATAAAAACAGCAAGGTAACTAATGATACAAGTGAGCACAAACGGTATTGCAATGATAGGAAACAAGGCCTAAGGTTCATACTTTCACTAGTGCAAGTTCTCTCAACAATAATAACATAGATAGATCATATAACAATCCCTCAACATGCAACAAAGAGCCACTCCAAAGCCACAAATAGCGGAGAACAAACGAAGAGATTATGGTGGGTTACGAAACCACCTCAAAGTTATCCTTTCTGTTCTATCTATTCAAGAGCCCGTAGTAAAATAACATGAAGCTATTCTTTCCGTTCAATCTATCATAGAGTTCATACTAGAATAACACCTTAAGACACAAATCAACCAAAACCCTAATGTCACCTAGATACTCCATTGTCACCTCAAGTATCTGTGGGCATGATTATACGATATGCATCACACAATCTCAGATTCATCTATTCAACCAACACAAAGTACTTCAAAGAGTGCCCCAAAGTTTCTACCGGAGAGTCAAGACGAATACATGTGCCAACCCTTATGCATAAGTTCATGGGCGGAACCCGCAAATTGATCACCAAAACATACATCAAGTGGATCACATGATATCCCATTGTCACCACAGATAAACACGGCAATGATGGGTTATGTAGTAATTTCAAAAAAAAACCTACGCACACGCAAGGATCATGGTGATGCATAGCAACAAGAGGGGAGAGTGTTGTCCATGTACCCTCGTAGACCGAAAGCGGAAGCGTTAGAACAACGTGGTTGATGTAGTCGTACGTCTTCACGATCCGACCGATCCAAGTACCGAACGTACGGCACCTCCGAGTTCAGCACACGTTCAGCTCGATGACGATCCCCGAACTCCGATCCAGCAAGGTGTCGGGGATGAGTTCCGTCAGCACGACAGCGTGGTGACGATGATGATGTTCTACCGACGTAGGGCTTCGCCTAAGCACCGCTACGATATGATCGAGGTGGAATATGGTGGAGGGGGGCACCGCACACGGCTAAGGAACGATCACAAAGTTCAACTTGTGTGTCATGGGGTGCCCCCTGCCCCCGTATATAAAGGAGGGAGGGGGAGGTGCGGCCGGCCCCTAGGGGTGCGCCTGGAGGAGTCCTACTCCCACCAGGAGTAGGACTCCCCCCCCCCTCTTGCCTTGTTGGAGAAGGAAGGGGGAAGGGGGAAAGAGGAAAGGGGGGCGCCCCCCCCCCCTTCCTTGTCCTATTCGGACTAGGGGGAGGGGGCGCGCGGCCTGCCCTGGCCAGCCCTCCTCTTCTCCCTTAGGGCCCATGTAGGCCCAATAACCCCCGGGGGTTCCGGTAACCTCCCGGTACTCCGGTAAAATCCCGATTTCACCCGGGACACTTCCGATATCCAAATATAGGCTTCCAATATATCAATCTTTATGTCTCGACCATTTCAAGACTCCTCGTCATGTCCGTGATCACATCCGGGACTCCGAACAACCTTCGGTACATCAAAACTTATAAACTCATAATAAAACTGTCATCGTAACGTTAAGCGTGCGGACCCTACGGGTTCGAGAACTATGTAGACATGACCTAGAACTATTTCCGATCAATAACCAATAGCGGAACCTGGATGCTCATATTGGCTCCTACATATTCTACGAAGATCTTTATTGGTCAAACCGCATAACAACATACATTATTCCCTTTGTCATCGGTATGTTACTTGCCCGAGATTCGATCGTCGGTATCCAGTACCTAGTTCATTCTCGTTACCAGCAAGTCTCTTTACTTGTTACGTAATGCATCATTCCGTAACCAACTCATTGGCCACATTGCTTGCAAGGCTTATAGTGATGTGCATTATCGAGAGGGCCCAGAGATACCTCTCCGACAATCGGAGTGACAAAACCAAATCTCGAAATATGCCAACTCAACATGTACCTTTCGAGACACCTGTAGTGCTCCTTTATAATCAACCAGTTACGTTGTGACGTTTGGTAGAACACAAAGTGTTCCTACGGTAAACGGGAGTTGCATAATCTCATAGTTATAGGAACTTTGTATAAGTCATGAAGAAAGCAATAGCAACATACTAAACGATCAAGTGCTAAGCTAACGGAATGGGTCAAGTCAATCACATCATTCTTCTAATGATGTGATCCCGTTAATCAAATGACAACACATGTCTATGGTTAGGAAACACAGCCATCTTTGATTAATGAGCTAGTTAAGTAGAGGCATACTAGTGACGTTAAGTTGGTCTATGTATTCACACATGTATTATGTTTCCGGTTAATACAATTCTAGCATGAATAATAAACATTTATCATGATATGAGGAAATAAATAATAACTTTATTATTGCCTCTAGGGAATATTTACTTCAGTCTCCCACTTGCAGTAGAGTCAATAATCTAGATTACAAAGTAATGATTCTAACACCCATGAAGTCTTGATGCTGATCATGTTTTGCTCGTGGAAGAGGCTTAGTCAAAGGGTCTGCAACATTCAGATCCATATGTATCTTGAAAATCTCTATGTCTCCCACCTGGACTTGGTCCTGGATGGAATTGAAGCGTCTCTTGATGTGCTTGGTCCTCTTGTGAAATCTGGATTCCTTTGCCAAGGCAATTGCACTAGTATTGTCACAGAAGATCTTCATTGGTCCCGATGCACTAGGTATGACACCTAGATCGGAAATGAACTCTTTCATCCAGACTCCTTCATTTGCTGCTTTCGAAGCAGCTATGTACTCTGCTTCGCATGTAGATCCCGCCACGACGCTTTGTTTAGAACTGCACCAACTTACAGCTCCACCATTTAATAAAAACACGTATCCGGTTTGCGATTTAGAATCGTCCGGATCAGTGTCAAAGCTTGCATCGACGTAACCATTTACGACTAGCTCTTTGTCACCTCCATAAACGAGAAACATATCCTTAGTCCTTTTCAGGTATTTCAGGATATTCTTGACCGTTGTCCAGTGATCCACTCCTGGATTACTTTGGTACCTACCTGCCAAGCTTATTGCTAAGCATACGTCAGGTCTGGTACACAGCATTGTATACATGATAGAGCCTATGGCTGAAGCATAGGGAACATCTTTCATTTTCTCTCTATCTTCTGATGTGGTCGGGCATTGAGTCTGACTCAACTTCACACCTTGTAATACAGGCAAGAACCCTTTCTTTGCTTGATCCATTTTGAACTTTTTCAAAACTTTATCAAGGTATGTGCTTTGTGAAAGTCCAATTAAGCGTCTTGATCTATCTCTATAGATCTTGATGCCCAATATGTAAGTAGCTTCACTGAGGTCTTTCATTAAATACTTTTATTCAAGTATCCCTTTATGCTATCCAGAAATTCTATATCATTTCCAATTAACAATATGTCATCTACATATAATATCAGAAATGCTACAGAGCTCCCACTCACTTTCTTGTAAATACAGGCTTCTCCAAAAGTCTGTATAAAACCATATGCTTTGATCACACTATCAAAACATTTATTCCAACTCCGAGATGCTTGCACCAGTCCATAAATGGAACGCTAGAGCTTGCACACTTTGTTAGCACCTTTTGGATTGACAAAACCTTCCGGTTGCATCATATACAACTCTTCTTCTAGAAATCCATTTAGGAATGCAGTTTTGACATCCATTTGCCAAATTTAATAGTCATAAAATGCGGCAATTGTTAACATGATTCGGACAGACTTAAGCATCGCTATGGGTGAGAAAGTCTCATCGTAGTCAACCCCTTGAACTTGTCGAAAACCTTTCGCAACAAGTCGAGCTTTATAGACAGCTACATTACCATCAGCGTCAGTCTTCTTCTTGAAGATCCATTTATTCTCGATGGCTTGCCGATCATCGGGCAAGTCAACCAAAGTCCATACTTTGTTCTCATACATGGATCCCATCTCAGATTTCATGGCCTCAAGCCATTTCGTGGAATCTGGGCTCATCATCGCTTCCTCATAGTTCGTAGGTTCGTCATGGTCAAGTAACATGACTTTCAGAATAGGATTACCGTACCATTCTGGTGCGGATCTTACTCTGGTAGACCTACGAGGTTCAGTAGTAACTTGATCTGAAGTTTCATGATCAATATCATTAGCTTCCTCACCGATTGGTGTAGTTGTCAAAGGAACCGGTTCTTGTGATGAAATACTTTCCAACAAGGGAGCAAGTACAGTTACCTCATCAAGTTCTACTTTCCTCCCACTCACTTCTTTCAAGAGAAACTCCTTCTCTAGAAAGGATCCAAATTTAGCAACGAAAATCTTTCCCTCAGATCTGTGATAGAAGGTGTACCCAATAGTCTCTTTTGGGTATCCTATGAAGACACATTTCTCCGATTTGGGTTTAAGCTTATCTGGTTGAAGTTTCTTCACATAAGCATCGCAGCCCCAAACTTTAAGAAACGACAACTTTGGTTTCTTGCCAAACCATGGTTCATAAGACGTCGTCTCAACGGATTTTGATGGTGCTCTATTTAACGTGAATGCGGCCGTCTCTAAAGCATAACCCCAAAACGATAGCGGTAAATCAGTAAGAGACATCATAGATCGCACCATATCTAGTAAAGTACAATTACGACATTCGAACACACCATTTCGTTGTGGTGTTCCGGGTGGCATGAGTTGTGAAACTATTCCGCATTGTTTCAAATGTAAACCAAACTCGTAACTCAAATTTTCTCCTCCACGATCAGATCATAGAAATTTTATTTTCTTGTTACGATGGTTTTCCACTTCACTCTGAAATTCTTTGAACTTTTCAAATGTTTCAGACTTGTGTTTCATCAAGTAGATATACCCATATCTCCTCAAATCATCTGTGAAGGTGAGAAAATAATGATACCCACCGCGAGCTTCAATATTCATTGGACCACATACATCAGTATGTATGATTTCCAATAAATCAATTGCTCGCTCCATAGTTCCGGAGAACGGCGTTTTAGTCATCTTGCCCATGAGGCACGGTTCGCAAGTACCAAGTGATTCATAATCAAGTGATTCCAGAAGTCCATCAGTATGGAGTTTCTTCATGCGCTTTACACCGATATGACCTAAACGGCAGTGCCACAAATAAGTTGCACTATCATTATCAACTCTGCATCTTTTGGCTTCAACATTATGAATATGTGTATCACTACTATCGAGATTCAATAAAAATAGACCACTCTTCAAGGGTGCATGACCATAAAAGATATTACTCATATAAATAGAACAACCATTATTCTCTGATTTAAATGAATAACCGCCTCGCATCAAACAAGATCTAGATATAATGTTCATGCTTAACGCTGGCACCAAATAACAATTATTTAGGTCTAAAACTAATCCCGATGGTAGATGTAGAGGTAGCGTGCCGACTGCGATCACATCGACTTTGGAACCATTTCCCACGAGCATCGTCACCTCGTCCTTAGCCAATCTTTGCTTAATCCGTAGTCCCTGTTTCGAGTTGCAAATATTAGCAACAGAACCGGAATCAAATACCCAGGTGCTACTGCGAAAATTAGTAAGGTACACATCAATAACATGTATATCACATATACCTTTGTTCACTTTGCCATCCTTCTTATCCGCCAAATACTTGGGGCAGTTCCGCTTCCAGTGTCCAGTCTGCTTGCAGTAGAAGCACTTAGTCTCAGGCTTAGGTCCAGACTTGGGTTTCTTCTCTTGAGCAGCAACTTGTTTGCTGTTCTTCTTGAAGTTCCCCTTCTTCTTCCCTTTGCCCTTTTTCTTGAAACTGGTGGTCTTATTGACCATCAACACTTGATGCTCCTTCTTGATTTCTACCTCCGCAGCCTTTAGCATTGCGAAGAGCTCGGGAATAGTCTTGTCCACCCCTTGCATATTATAGTTCATCAAAAAGCTCTTGTAGCTTGGTGGCAGTGATTGAAGAATTCTGTCAATGACACTATCATCAGGAAGATTAACTCCCAGTTGAATCAAGTGATTATTATACCTAGACATTTTGAGTATGTGTTCACTGACAGAACAATTCTCCTCCATCTTACAGCTATAGAACTTTTTGGAGACTTCATATCTCTCAATCCGGGCATTTGCTTGAAATATTAACTTCAACTCCTGGAACATCTCATATGCTCCATGATGTTCAAAACATCGTTGAAGACCCGGTTCCAAGCCATAAAGCATGGCACACTGAACTATCGAGTAGTCATCAGCTTTGCTCTACCAGACGTTCTTAACGTCGTCAGTTGCATGTGCAGCAGGCCTGGCACCCAGCGGTGCTTCCAGGACGTAATTCTTCTGTGCAGCAATGAGGATAATCCTCAGGTTACGGACCCAGTCCGTGTAATTGCTACCATCATCTTTCAACTTAGCTTTCTCAAGGAACGTATTAAAATTCAACGGAACAATAGCACGAGCCATCTATCTACAACAAACATAGACAAGCAAAATACTATCAGGTACTAAGTTCATGATAAATTTAAGTTCAATTAATCATATTACTTAAGAACTCCCACTTAGACAGACATCTCTCTAGTCATCTAAGTGATTACGTGATCCAAATCATCTAAACCATGTCCGATCATCACGTGAGATGGAGTAGTTTCAATGGTGAACATCACTATGTTGATCATATCTACTATATGATTCACGTTCGACCTTTTGGTCTCCGTGTTCCGAGGCCATATCTGTATATGCTAGGCTCGTCAAGTTTAACCTAAGTATTCCGCGTGTGCAACTGTTTTGCACCCGTTGTATTTGAACGTAGAGCCTATCACACCCGATCATCATGTGGTGTCTCAGCACGAAGAACTTTCGCAATGGTGCATACTCAGGGAGAACACTTCTTGATAATTTAGTGAGAGATCATCTTAAAATGCTACCGTCAACCAAAGCAAGATAAGATGCATAAAGGATAAACATCACATGCAATCAATATAAGTGATATGATATGGCCATCATCATCTTGTGCTTGTGATCTCCATCTCCGAAGAACCGTCGTGATCACCATCGTCACCGGCGCGACACCTTGATCTCCATCGTAGCATCGTTGTCGTTACGCCATCTATTGCTTCTACGACTATCGCTACCGCTTAGTGATAAATTAAAGCAATTACAAGGCGTTTGCGTTTCATACAATAAAGCGACAACCATATGGCTCCTGCCAGTTGCCGATAACTTCGGTTACAAAACATGATCATCTCATACAATAAAATATAGCATCACGTCTTGACCATATCACATCGCAACATGCCCTGCAAAAACAAGTTAGACGTCCTCTACTTTGTTGTTGCAAATTTTACGTGACGGGCTTAGCAAGAACCGTTCTTACCTACGCATCAAAACCATCAAGTTAGTGCTGTTTTAACCTTCGCAAGGACCGGACGTAGCCACACTCGGTTCAACTAAAGTGAGAGAGACAGACACCCTCCAGTCACCTTTAAGCACGAATGCTCGTAACGGTGAAACCAGTCTCGCGTAAGCATACGCGTAATGTCGGTCCGGGCCGCTTCATCTCACAGTACCGCTGAACCAAAGTATGACATGCTGGTAAGTAGTATGACTTATATTGCCCACAACTCACTTGTGTTCTACTCGTGCATATGACATCTACGCATAAAACCTGGCTCGAATGCCACTGATGAGTTATGTAGTAATTTCAAAAAAATTCCTACGCACACGCAAGAATCATGGTGATGCATAGCAACGAGAGGTGAGAGTGTTGTCCACATACCATCGTAGACCGAAACTGGAAGCGTTAGAACAACGCGGTTGATGTAGTCGTACGTCTTCACGATCCGACCGATCCAAGTACCGAATGTACGGCACCTCCGAGGTCAGCACACGTTCAGCTCGATGACGATCCCCGGACTCCGATCCAGCAGGGTGTGGGGGATGAGTTCCTTCGGCACGATGGTGTGGTGACGATGATGATGTTCTAGCGACGCAGGGCTTCGCCTAAGCACCGCTATGATATGACCGAGGTGGAATATGGTGGAGGGGGCACCGCACACGGCTAAGGAACGATCACGAAGATCAACTTGTGTGTCATGGGGTGCCCCCTGCCCCCGTATATAAAGGAGGGAGGGGGAACATGCGGCCAGCCCCTAGGGGTGCACCTGGAGGAGTCCTACTCCCACCGGGAGTAGGACTCCCCCCTCTTGCCTTGTTGGAGAAGGAAGGGGGAAGGGGGAAAGAGGAAAGGGGGCGCCCCCCCCCCACCTTCCTTGTCCTATTCGGACTGGGGGGGAGGGGCGTGCGGTCTGCCCTGGCCGGCCCTCCTCTTCTCCCTTAGGGCCCATGTAGGCCCAATAACCCCCGGGGGGTTCCGGTAACCTCCCGGTACTCCGGTAAAATCCCGATTTCACCCGGAACACTTCTGATATCCAAATATAGGCTTCCAATATATCAATCTTTATGTCTAGACCATTTCGAGACTCCTCGTCATGTCCATGATCACATCCGGGACTCCGAACAACCTTCGGTACATCAAAACTTATAAACTCATAATAAAACTGTCATCGTAATGTTAAGCGTGCGGACCCTACGGGTTTGAGAACTATGTAGACATGACCTAGAACTGTTTCTGGTCAATAACCAATAGCGGAACCTGGATGCTCATATTGGCTCCTACATATTCTACGAAGATCTTTATCGGTCAAACCGCATAACAACATACGTTGTTCCCTTTGTCATCGGTATGTTACTTGCCCGAGATTCGATCGTCGGTATCCAATACCTAGTTCAATCTCGTTACCGGCAAGTCTCTTTACTTGTTACGTAATGCATCATTCCATAAGCAACTCATTGGCCACATTGCTTGCAAGGCTTATAGTGATGTGCATTACCGAGAGGGCCCAGAGATACCTCTCCGACAATCGGAGTGACAAAACCTAATATGAAAATACGCCAACTCAACATGTACCTTTGGAGACACCTGTAGAGCTCCTTTATAATCACCCAGTTACGTTGTGACGTTTGGTAGAACACAAAGTGTTCCTCCAGTAAACGGAGTTGCATAATCTCATAGTTATAGGAACTTTGTATAAGTCATGAAGAAAGCAATAGCAACATACTAAACGATCAAGTGCTAAGCTAACGGAATGGGTCAAGTCAATCACATCATTCTTCTAATGATGTGATCCCGTTAATCAAATGACAACACATGTCTATGGTTAGGAAACACAACCATCTTTGATTAATGAGCTAGTCAAGTAGAGGCATACTAGTGATGTTAAGTTGGTCTATGTATTCACACATGTATTATGTTTCCGGTTAATACAATTCTAGCATGAATAATAAACATTTATCATGATATGAGGAAATAAATAATAACTTTATTATTGCCTCTAGGGCATATTTCCTTCAGGCAAGACATACATCAAGTGTTCTCAAATCCTTAAAGACTCAATCCGATAAGATAACTTCAAGAGGAAAACTCAATTCATCACGAGAGAGTAGAGGGGCAGAAACATCATAAGATCCAACTATAATAGCAAAGCTCGCGATACATCAGATCGTGCCATAGAGAGAACACGAGAGAGAGAGAGAGAGAGAGATCAAACACATAGCTACTGGTACATACCCTTAGCCCCGAGGGTGAACTACTCCCTCCTCATCATGGAGAGCGCCGGGATGATGAAGATGGCCACCGGTGAGGTATCCCCCCTCCGGCAGGGTGCTGGAACGGGCTCCCGATAGGTTTTTGGTGGCTACAGAGGCTTGCGGCGGCAGGACTCCCGATCTATCTTGTTCTTCGAAGGTTTTACGGTATGTGTATTTATATAGGCGAAAGAAGTCAGTCGGGGGAGCCTTGAGGCGCCCACGAGACAGGGAGGCACGCCCAGGGGTGGTGGGCGCACCCCATCATCGTGGCCTCCTTGAAGCTTCCTTGCCTCCAACTCCAAGTCTCCTGGATCACGTTCATTCCAAAAATCACGCTCCCGAAGGTTTCATTCCATTTGGACTCTATTTCATATTCCTTTTCTTCGAAACACTGAAATAGGCAATAAAACAACAATATGGGCTGGGCCTCCGGTTAATAGGTTAGTCCCAAAAGTAATATAAAAGTGTATAATAAAGCCCGTAATCATTCAAAACAGATGATAAAATAGCATGAATGCTTCATAAATTATAGATACGTTGGAGACGTATCAAGCTGCAGGAACTCCGCGGGGTCAGCAGTGCCGTCGTAGCGAGGAGGCATATTTGGCTTGAACTTGCCCGACCAAGCGACACTGCGTAGCTCGGTGGTGAAGGCGCGGCAGCCGGCAGTGGCCATCGGAGCCCTATGCAGACGCGGGGCTTGCTCTTGGAGATTCCCGCGCGCCGCCGCCGGGGCAGCGCGGGGTCTTGACATGCTAGCGCAGGGATGCGGTCTTGGCGTGCTGGAGCGGGGAGCACGCGAGTGCCTTCTTTAGGCCGAGGAATCTCTTGGCAGCTCCTTTCTTGTCGCGCGGGCGCTGGACGTGGTGGGTCTCGTCCAGGGGCCGCGCGCCTTGGAGCCAGGGCACCTTCTTGGGGAGGAGGTGGCGGAGGCACCTCCTGAGCTGCATCGCCCATGCAGGATGGAGGTTGAGGCAGCGAGAGGGACGACACAGGAGAGCCCCCTGCGGCGCTGACGATCTCGGTGATGCGAGCGAGCCACTCCTCGTAGAGATCGTCGACGGGGCGGTAGTGCAGGAGCTCACGTGCCAGGGGCAGCGCGGCCTGCGTGTCCGTGGGAGCACGACGAGCGTGAGACGACGAACCAGCTGGATTTAGTGACGGAGTGGCGGTGCGGCCTTCTCGCCGCACCGAGGGTTGAAGCAACGACGCTTGCTGCTCGTTCCCCACCGGGCCGGTGGCGGCGTTGGGGGAAAGCAACGGAGAATGACGAGGAGGCCCACCAACGGAGCCGTCTGGGCAACGCGGGCGGTGAGGGCAGCCCGACGCTCGACGCGAGCTCGGCGAGCGTCTGCCATGGATACGACGAACGATGGAACGCGGAACAGCGGAAGAAAGATTCTGGCGCACCCCTACCTGGCGCGCCAAATGTCGGATATCAGGTTCCGGCAAAACCCTTAAGGTTCGAACTCTGGGATGCGCACAAAGATCTACTTCCTACCGATCCACGCCCCAACGCCTCGCCGCGAGTCTAAGCTACACGATGAACAACACAAGGGACACAAGGTTTATACTAGTTTGGGCCACCGTTGTGGTGTAATACCCTACTCTAGTGTGAGGTGGTGGATTGCCCCTGGGGCTGATGATGAACAGTACAGAGGAAGAACAGCCTCGCGAGGGGTGTTCTTGAGCTGTTGCGGTATTCTACTTGGGATGATTCGATCGTCCCTAGATGAGATGCCCTTCCTACGGTGGTGTCTATCTCTATTTATAGAGGCCCTCGTCCTCTTCCCAAATATTGAGCAGGAAGAGAGCCAACAACGGCCATTTTGAAGGGGAACAACTAGTACAAGCTATCCTGACTAAAGTTGGTCTTCGACTGCCAAAGGCACTAGCGATGACGTCGTCTTGGGCTCCACCGTGACCTCCATCCTGCCGCTCTGCTGGTCTTGGTCTCATTGCACTGATATGGTAACATTTGCTTGCCCCCTTTGCACCGAAGAGGAAACGAGGACACTGCGCCTACCTAATCAGGGTAGCGCGCGCCCATAACCTTCCCTAGTTGGAGGCACCGGCGAGAGGCATGACAATAGTCTGCTAGGGACTTCCCCATACATAAGGCAAATGTGGTTGCACTCGTCAGGTCGATATGGTGGCACCATGACTCTGCCAACAATTGTTCAAGTTCAATTAACTCCGGTTAAACTTGAATGAAATAAGCTGAGTCATATGAAAATAACATGATGCAACTACAATGCATGAACATGATATCAATATAAGCATGGTTGTGCAACATCACTTCTTAACATATCAACAACAATAAATCATATATCTGACTTAGCATGGCATACTGACTAGCATGAACATCACAAGTACATGACTCAGAAACATAGCATGACCACTAGCATCAACAATAAAAATCATGCAAGAACATATCAACAATGCTACCATGCAAGCATTTAACCAACAGGATGCAACAGAACATACATAACAACAACACTTGGAACAGACGAAAGTCATGCAGTGAAGGCCATCGCCAACATCAACATGTACTACTAGCAAGCATTTAAACATATAATGATGCTAGCCGACCCTCCTCCACGGAGCTCCCCCAAATTGGCGCATTCGTGGGCGTCGGATGAGCTTTGACTTCTGCTGCTGGACGTTGGATCGGTTGACCACGTGGTAAAAAGTGTTACTTCTCCTTTTGCTTTCACGTTTGGCTGACTTGTGGCCCTTTTGCTCGTGTGATTTCTCTCGTCGCTTGTGGGTTTTTTGAATTGTGGTGAAAGTCAACCAATGCGCTGGGTGCGCGTGGTCGTGTATGAGCAGTCGCCTGTCCCGTGGCTGACGCCAGCGTGGGTACCGCGCGACGTGCGAGAGACAGCGCCCTGCGCGTGAGGTCTTTCGAGCGGCCAATCCTTGTGCGACTCACTCACGACTCACGCATTGTACCCACTAGATGATACCCCGCGCGTTGCTGCGGGAATCGGTTGCAATATATTTGAAATTTAGCTAGAGGAAACAGGAATATTGGATTAATAATATGAGAACTAAAACTAAAAATTACATACAATTTATCCGAATATTTCACAGTTATACAATATTTAATGAATATAAGTATTATTTTCCGTGCATTGTTGCATGTAGAGGTTTTAAACATCCATGGTTGTATGTTAAGGTGGCATGGTTACATGTTAAGAGAAAAATAGATCTTCCAAACAATATATACTTTTGAACAAAATGGCTATATCACACGATTATTTAACAAATAATCGATAAAAAGTTGATCAATCGATAGGATGTAATAGACAAAGGGAGATATTAATGTACATAATATTAATGATTCGGTATGGAACAGGAACTGTACGGAAGAGTACTAATGAAAGTTCTACTCACAAATGGACATGATCACTCTATAGATAACAAATCCTAAATTTAAGTATTTTTTTTTTACTAATTTTAGGTAGAAACCATGTGTAGTTTAGAAGCTTGCATGCGTGGTTGACGATGTAGCATGGGAAGTCGTCATTGAAAGTGTCTTCTACATAAGGAAATAACATAGGACATTGCGTCTTCTACATGGAGCTGCATATGAGAAATTAAGTCTATAAGATCAATCCTCTATAATAAGAGAAAAGAATGTGAAAAATAGGACCGAGGAACATGAATAAAGAAAGTGAGATTTTCTATTTTTCTGTTGTCAAAAGTTATATAATGCATTACCTATTACAGTCCTAATTACATATGAATTATAGAGTATAATTAAATATGAGAAGAAAATCATTGTTGGTGTGTGAGCTAATTTGATAGAATCCATGGTTTCATTTCCAATTTATCATATCACCCTGAGCTAGCATACACCAAATTATCCGAACAGTACCCATGCGTAGTATAAGTACGAAGAACAACTGTCCAAAGCCATTCTCACAAAAACAGCCTGCCCCATGCTCCTCTGACCTTGGCCCTGCTCTATTGATCATCAGAAAACAGCATTGGAAATCTTGGAAAATAGATGAGGAGCCACCCACCGCTTCACCACAATCCCTACAGCCCCC
>NC_041393.1:429458040-429459343 GCF_002162155.2 Triticum dicoccoides | reverse complement strand
ATAGTACTCCTACTCCCCCACATACCTGGCACTGGCAGCACCTGCAGGCCTCGCCGGAGCTCGCGCGACAACCACAGGGATGCAATCACATGGCTTTATTTCTGTACAGGGCACCCTCCTCCACCGAGATGTGCCACCAGGAGACACCCTAGTCGCTAGTCGCTAGAACAACTTTACACGATACTCTCCACCATCACATTGCTGCCATCATCTCCCCCAACTCCGGCTGCCGAAACAGCCGGTGGAACCGAGGAAGACCGACAGGTTTGGCCGCCCAAAGCGCCTATCTCAAGTCGCCTTATTTTCTGCAAGATTTAATGTAGAGACGGAGAGGGTTCGAGAGCACTCGCAAACATAGCAGCGATAATGAAAAGAGATCCAACGCTTTCATTTTGGGGACGGCTTTGATAGACGTATATATATCCTAATCGGGAGACAATCAGAAGATGAGTTGTGCCATGGATGGACTCTTGATTTCCCCGTACTTGTGCTATGAAGCCATGAGATTCAAAGGGACTGTTTGGTCGCTAGATCGTAACTACACGAAGCAAGCGACTCAGGCAGGGGGGAGGGTGTAACGTCCCGGATTCGATGCGCCAGGTGTTCGCCAGTTATTCGCCGTCATTGCCATGTCATGTGCTTGCGTGTTGCATTTTGCCATGTCATCTTCTGCATTTCATATCATGTCATCATGTGCATTTCATTTTGCATACATGTTCATCTCATGCATCCGAGCATTTTCCCCGTTGTTCGTTTTGCAATCCGGCACTCCTATGTCCTCCGGCGTCCCCCTTTTGCCTCTTTTCATGTGCGGGTGTTAAACTTTCTCGGAATGGACCGAGTCTTTCCAAGCGGCCTTGGTATAACACCGGTAGACCGTCTGTCAAGTTTCGTGCCATTTGGAGGTCGTTTGATACTCCAACGGTTAATCAGGTAACCGTAAAGCCCTCTTTGTGTTGCAGCCCAACACCCTTCTAAAGTGGCCCAAAACCCAGCAAACCCCCCTCCATGCTCTCGGCCGTTCGATCACGATCGCGTGGCCGAAAATCGCTCCTCATTTGGATTCTCCTAGCTCCCTCTACCTATATATATGTGTCCCTCCCGGATTTTTCGCGCAGTCCAACCCTAGCCCCGCTCCTCTCCGCGCCGCCGGACACGTCCGCGCGCCCCCGGACGAAACCCGCCGCCGCCCCGCAGCCAGTGGCCGCCCGCCACGTGGCCTCGCGCCCTCCCTCCGCCGCCGGCCCGCCGCGGCCCATCGCGGGCCCTCCCCGGCCCGGGTCGCCGCGCCGCCTCCCGCGGG
>NC_041393.1:429450504-429457374 GCF_002162155.2 Triticum dicoccoides | reverse complement strand
AGGTGCTCCGCCGCCGCCCATCGCCAGATCCGGCCGCGGGAGCCCGAGCCCGGCCGGATCCGCCGCCCCCGCCGGCGACAACCTCGCCGGAGACCACGTCGCCGCCGCCCGGGTCCCCCTCTACATCGACCCGGCCCGATCCGCCCCGTCCCCGGTGTCTTCCTCTGCCCCGGCCATCCTCGGGATGCGTGCCCCGAAACCCTAGATTCGTTTTCGGGAGGTAAATTTCCACCAAGTCCCTGATAATTTTGCATTATCATAGCATGTTCATCGCATCCTATCTCTGCATCCGTAGCTTCGTTTCGTGCGTGTAATATGTCAAATTATTCGTCTCAACGAGTACTTCATTCCATTCCATTGCATCATGTTCATTTGAGGTCATCTTAATCCCGAAATGCTGTTGGAAGAGTGCATGTTGCTGTTAATCTGCTGAAACTGTTATAACATGCACTTTTGTCATTTTTTGCCATGTTTGATGTGTGCATCCTATGAGGTTGAGCTCTACATGTGTTTTGATCTATGCCATGCCATCTTTCTAGGGGTGCCATCCATGTATTTTTTTGACTTGTGTAGTGAGTGCATCAAGCTTGTTAAGTAGGGTACTTATTGTTGCTGTTTTCCTGACAGATTCTGTTATATTTTGTTGCTATGTAAACCTGCTTCTACAAGTCATTGTGTGCATAATCTGGAGATGATCACTAAATATGTTTTGATCTACATGTCTTGCTCTATCCACTCATGCCCCTGGTTTCATTTATAGACTACTGTAGCTTGTTGTAATCTTGCTCTCAAAGTTGCTAAATAATGTTGTTGTCAACCTGTTAACATGAAGTTCAGTTTTGGCCATGTGCTTTTCTAGTGATACATGCACCCTATGAACTTGTTCTTGCCATGCTTAGCTTCATCAACATGTCTTCTTACTGTTGGTTTCCTTGCCATGCCATGTATTGCTCTGTGGTGAGTGGTTCAAGCTCACCAACATGCCTACTTATTGTTGTTCCTGCCATGTATGAATCTGTTATATAACTTGCCATGTTTACATGGGTGCCATCTTAACTTCTGTGCCTTTTTGGCTCATGGTCAGTAAGGGACTCTTGTTCTATGCATTTAGTAGTATCATGCCATGCCTTTGTTTGCCATGATAAGTTCCTGTAACATGTTGTTTGATAGCTCTAAACATTGCAACCTAATGTTATTTCTGCTAAAGTCTGAAACTGTTATTATTTGCAATCTTCCCATGTCCTTTTGAGCATGTTCTAGTCTTTTCTGGAGATAGCTCAGTGTTCATGTTTTGTTGTACTTTACCTGTACTTCATTCTCATGCCTTTTGTTCTTATGTTGGGGTGCTGTAGCATGTTTGTTTGATGCTTGCAATATGCCTAGTTGCTGTTATGGACAGATTGTTGTTATGACTTGTATAGAGTGTATGTGTTAAACCGTTGCTCCGTTTTGAGTGTGCTATATATGAAACTTGCTTGTTTTTGCATGTAGTTTCATATTATCTTGTTGCATCCTTGTTTTGAGGTGTTTGCTTGATGTTTGTATGCATTTTGCATCAATGTCATGTTTAACTTGTTTTGCTCATATCTTCTAGCCCGTAGCTCCGAATCTAATGAACTTTATATGTAACTTGACTAGAATTTCGTGTAGATCATCTTGGTGCATCTTAACTTGCTGTTTAAAAACTTGAACATCAGGTTTATTCAGATCTGGACCAATTTCGAAATTTGCATAAGAGGACTTACCGGAATTATTATATGTTGTTTCCGGCCTCATTTAAACTTGCTTTGATGTGTTGTTCTTGTTTGCATCATCTCTTGCCTATGAGTAGCTTCATGTAGCCTTGTCATGCATCATGCTTGTTGTGCATCATGCCTTGTTCATGTGTGGAGTGTTTACCATGTTGTGTGCTTCTTTTCGATAGTTCCTGTTTTGTTGCGATCGTGAGGATTCGTTCGTCTACGTGTGGTTCGTCTTCGTGGCTTCATCTTCTTCATGGACTCGTTCTTCTTCCTAGCGGGATTTCAAGCAAGATGGTCGCTACCCTGGATCTCACTACTATCATTGTTATGCTAGTTGCTTCGTTCTATCGCTATGCTGCGTTACCTATCATTTGCTCTTCAAGCCTCCCAAATTGCCATGAACCTCTAACCTTTGACACCCTTCCTAGCCAACCGTCGTTTGGCTACGCTTTGCTCAGCCCCTCTTATAGCGTTGCTAGTTGCAGGTGAAGTTGAAGATTCCTCCATGGTGGACAGGGTTATGTTGGGATATCACAATATCTCTTATATTATTAATGCATCTATATATTTGGTAAAGGGTGGAAGGCTCGGCCTTATGCTTGGTGTTTTGTTCCACTCTTGCCGCCCTAGTTTCCGTCATACCGGTGTTATGTTCCCGGATTTTGCGTTCCAAACGCGGTCGGGTGATTTATGGGACCCCCCTGACAGTTCGCTTTGAATAAAACTTGTCCAGCAAGGCCCAACCTTGGTTTTACCATTTGCCTCACCACCACCTACCTTTTCCCTTGGGAGTAATTAACCCAAGGGTCATCTTTATTTTAGCCCCCCCGGACCAATGCTTGTCTAAGTGTTGGTCCGAACTAGAGTCCTTTGCAGCGCCCCCTCAGGGAAGCTTGAGGTCTGGTTTTAGTTGTACGGAGTGCTCATCCGGTGTTGCCCTGAGAACGAGATATGTGCAGCTCCTATCGGGATTGTCGGCACATCGGGCGGTCTTGCTGGTCTTGTTTTACCATTGTCGAAATGTCTTGTAAACCGGGATTTCGAGACTGATCGGGTCTTCCTGGGAGAAGGTATATCCTTCGTTCATCACGAGAGCTTATCATGGGCTAAGTTGGGACACCCCTGCAGGGTATAAATCTTTCGAGAGCCGTGCCCGCGGTTATGTGGCAGATGGGAATTTGTTAATGTTCGGTTGTAGATACTTTACACCAGATCCGAATTAAAACGCATCAACCGAGTGTGTAGCCGTGATGGTCTCTTTTCGGCGGAGTCCGGGAAGTGAACATGGTTTCTATGTTATGATTGACGTAAGTAGGAGCTCAGGATCACCTCTTGATCATTACTAGTTGACGACCATTCCTTTGTTTCTCTTCTTGCTCTCGTTTGCGTATGTTAGCCACCATATCATGCTTAGTCGCTGCTGCAACCTCACCACCTTACCCCTTCCTTTCCCAGTAAGCTTTGCTAGTCTTGATACCCATGGTAATGCGATTGCTGAGTCCTCGTGGCTCACAGATTACTACTACAACAGTTGCAGGTACAGGTTTTGCGATGATCTTGACGCGAGAGCGATTTGCTTGTTTTGGAGTTCTTATTCTGCTTCTTCGATCAGGGGATAGGTTCCAGGTCGGCAGCCTGGGCTAGCAGGGTGGATGTCGTTTGAGCTTCTGTTTATGATTCATCCGTAGTCGGATATTGTTCTTGTATGTTGTATTGTTGTATTCGTGTGGCATTGTATTGCCTCTTGTATGTATCCCCATCTATTATGTAATGTTGATGTAATGATATCCACCTTGCAAAAGCGTTCCAATATGCGGGTCTATCCTCGGTGGGACCTTCGAGTTCCTTTTGGATAGGGTCGCATATTGGGCATGAAAAGTTGGTATCAGAGCCTCGACCGACCCTAGGAGCCCCCTTGATTGATCGTGTAGTTTGGCCGTTGTTGGGTCTAGAAGAAAACTGATTTCTGAGTCTAGTTATATCGGAGAGTAGGAATTCTTTTTACTCCTCAGCCCCTTCGTCGCTCTGGTGAGGAATCTTGACGTAGGTGTTTTGAATTACTCCTCTTTCCATTCAAAAAATTTTCTTTAGGTTCATGCAGTTGTTTTTTTCGATCGTTGGTTCTCAGCTCTTTTATCCGGTGCATCTCTCGTCAAGTTGACTCGAGCCTCTTCATCTTTGAGTTCAATCCTTAGTTGTTTTATTTTCCCACCCGCCCTCCCTTTTTTTCTCCTCGGAACCGGAGTCCGTAATCGAGTATCCATCCTACTTGTGCGAAGTCTTTGCTTTCTTTCCTTAATGATTTCAACCGGTGTTTTCTCTTCAAGATATTCGTTGGTTTCCCCTTCCAGTTGCCTGTGTTTTTTCCCGCCCTCCCACCCTCTTCTTCCCGGAGTCTGAGTCTGTTTCGAGCATCTATTTCATTCGTGCAGAGCCTCTTCAGTCTTTCATCAATTGTTTGAACCGGTGAATTCTCGTCTCAGTGAACATTCTTCATCCCTTTTTCTTCTCCGGTGGACTCAATTCAAGTTTTTCGGGTTGATCACATTCTTTTCCGTGGTTAAAGTGTTCTCCTTGATCGTTCGCCTCTCGCCAGTTAATCCTTCTGGAGTGTTCAAGACATCTCAGAAGATTCGTCTGTATTCGAATTAATTCGAGGTTGTCACCTCATTCAAATATTTCAATTGTTCTGGTGCATCATCTATCTGTTCAACACCCCTTTCCAGTGTTTTTCTTTTAGTGGGTCCTAACCCACAAGTCTTTTTCTAGGATCTTACCTGACTCTTCTGATTCCCCCGGAGTTATTTCTCATTTCTTTTCAAGTTTGACGTAAGAATGGATCCCATCAGTCACATGCCTTCTCCAAGATCTCGTTCAAATTCTTTTCATTGTTGGCTCAACCTCCTCGTTTTTTTTCATTCTCCCGGAGTATATCAGTAATTTTGGTGGTGTTTCTCGTCGTCATTTGAAGAACGAAGAAGAAGATTTCTCTTAAATCTTGTCCGTTCTTCCGGAGATTCGTGGTGCTAGCTCGGTGTTATCCTATCTAATTGTTTCCAGTCGTGCAATTCTTTTCATCCATCCGAAGTGTTTCAGGAGTTGCTTTTCTGTTCCGATTATCCGGAGGCCTCCATTTCAGAAGATTTCCTCGTCCCATGTTTTCAGCTTCGTTCTCTCAATTATTCTATATCTGTGCCCTTTCGTTCGCCTCAATATTCTTCCGGTGCTTCGCTCAAGTGTTCTTTAGCAGCTCATGATCTCTTTGTTCTTTTGCATCTAAATCCCCTATATAATATTAATTCATTCAATCTTTTCAATCCTACCGGTGATTCATGAAGACCTTCTCAAGTTTGTGATATGTCACTTCTCAATCCTTTTCAAGAAGAATAAGTAGTATGCAAAATCCATTGCTTGTCATCAATTTAATTTGATGAAGGATAAGCATACAATAAATCTTATTCTTATTTCATCCAAGTGAGTAATCCCTTCCTTCGGAGTTTGTTCTTGATGAATAAATTCTCAGTTCCAAGTGTTTTCATCTTTTCCTTTCTGGAGTTCAAATTTCCTCGGTCATTTCGCCGGAACCTCCATCTAAATCATCGCAAGGCTGATCTTATTCTTTCATCCTTCAATTTTATCTCGTCATCCTTTTTGTTACCGGAGTTCTTCATGGTGGTTCTTCATGATTTAGTTCATTCTTCAAGTGTTCATCAAGATTCTTGTTCAAGGAGGTCTAGTATCTTTTCTTCTCGCTTCTCGAGGTGCAATTAATTATCCGTATTCATTTGAAGTGGAGTTTTGCATTTCTTCGTTCTTCTCAGCTATCCAATCATTTTCGTTTGTGGTCGGTTATCACCTCGTAATTTTGAGATGTTTTCCATAAGTCCACAACAAGCTTATTCTTTCGTTGTTGATTTTCTCAACGACTCCATTCTAACCTTACTTCTAAAGATGCTTTCAATTTCATTCGTGGCACAAGTTGTCATATCCTTATCCATTCTTTTCATTCAACTCTTTCAATTCTTTCCGGAGGTCTTGTGTCATGTCTTCATCAAGTATCATTCCATCCTCTCAAGTTCGTTCTAATCCTCCCATTTTCAACCGGAGTGTTGCCTAAATTCTTTCAGTCTTATCCGTTTCTTTTCTTATTCTAACCACTCCGGTTAGAACGAGTGATTTCATAGTCTATCTGATTCCGTGAGCTTTCGATTCTCGCCCTTCTTGTCGTTCCTCTCTTCTTCTCGAGTGCTCTCGATTCTTTGCTTCTTTCTCTTGAGTTCTTGTTTCACCTCATCCCTTTTCCCTTCTGTCTCGGTCCTAAGATCTCGGGACGAGATCTCTTGTTAGTGGAGGAGTGTTGTAACGCCCCGGATTCGATGCGCCAGGTGTTCGCTAGTTATTCGCCGCCATTGCCATGTCATGTGCTTGCGTGTTGCATTTTGCCATGTCATCTTCTGCATTTCATATCATGTCATCATGTGCATTTCATTTTGCATACATGTTCATCTCATGCATCCGAGCATTTTCCCCGTTGTCCGTTTTGCAATCCGGCACTCCTATGTCCTCCGGCGTCCCCCTTTTGCCTCTTTTCATGTGCGGGTGTTAAACTTTCTCGGAATGGACCGAGTCTTGCCAAGCGGCCTTGGTATAACACCGGTAGACCGCCTGTCAAGTTTTGTGCCATTTGGAGGTCGTTTGATACTCCAACGGTTAACCGGGTAACCGTAAAGCCCTCTTTGTGTTGCAGCCCAACACCCTTCTAAAGTGGCCCAAAACCCAGCAAACCCCCCTCCATGCTCTCGGTCGTTCGATCACGATCGCGTGGCCGAAAACCGCTCCTCATTTGGACTCTCCTAGCTCCCTCTACCTATATATATGTGTCCCTCCCGGATTTTTCGCGCAGTCCAACCCTAGCCCCGCTCCTCTCCGCGCCGCCGGACACGTCCGCACGCCGCCGGACGAAACCCGCCGCCGCCCCGCAGCCAGTGGCCGCCCGCCACGTGGCCTCGCGCCCTCCCTCCGCCGCCGGCCCGCCGCGGGCCCTCCCCGGCCCGGGTCGCCGCGCCGCCTCCCGCGGGCGCCCGTGCCCAGCGCCGCCTCCCCGAGCGGCTCGCCGCGCGCGCCGCCC
>NC_041393.1:429434601-429450238 GCF_002162155.2 Triticum dicoccoides | reverse complement strand
AGCGCCGCCCCCGCAGGTGCTCCGCCGCCGCCCATCGCCAGATCCGGCCGCGGGAGCCCGAGCCCGGCCGGATCCGCCGCCCCCGCCGGCGACAACCTCGCCGGAGACCACGTCACCGCCGCCCGGGTCCCCCTCTGCATCGACCCGGCCCGATCCGCCCCGTCCCCGGCGTCTTCCTCTGCCCCGGCCATCCTCGAGATGCGTGCCCCGAAACCCTAGATTCGTTTTCGGGAGGTAAATTTCCACTGTCCCTGATAATTTTGCATTATCATAGCATGTTCATCGCATCATATCTCTCCATCCGTAGCTCCATTTCGTGCGTGTAATATGTCAAATTGTTGGTCTCAACGAGTAATTCATTCCATTCCATTGCATCATGTTCATTTGAGGTCATCTTGATGCCCGAAATGCTGTTGGAAGAGTGCATGTTGCTGTTAATCTGCTTAAACTGTTATAACATGCACTTTTGTCTTTTTTGCCATGTTTGATGTTGTTGACACCAGATTTTGGCATGGTCAAAAAGTAATTAAGAAGGTCTCAAATGGAAAAATGATCAAAGCGAGAAAGTTTCATATCGTCAAAAGAAGAAATTTTGATATTTGGGTCATAGCCATCCGATCTCATCCCTAAGGCCGAAGTTGTATTCGAAATATTGAGATTTTGTGTTTAGAACAGTATTCAGCTGATTACGCCCCCAAGATGGCCTCTGATGGAAAAAGTTACAACTGCAAGGTTCTTCGTCTCGTCGAATTGGACGATTTTGATATAAGAATCGTCCCCATCCGAGTTCGTATGCAAAAGTTATAGCCAAAACTGTGCGCTGCAGCACTGTATGGCCGGATCATCCGGACCGGGGTCCAGATCATCCGGCCGAGGGCCGAAAAATTGACCAAAACAACGGAAGCTAAAAGTTGAAGCCGGATGATCTGGATCAACTCCCGGATGATCCGGATAAAGGCCGGACAATCCGGGCAATCGTCCGGATGTCCGGACACGTTTTTCTGCTGCAGACTTTAGAAAATGGCCCGAAACACCCTCAAAATGGCCTCGGATGAAAAAGTGTTCAACATGAAAGTTGTGCGTATCGTCGAGTCGGTGGATTTGGATATAAAAAACGTCCAAATCCGTGGTAGTATAAGGATTCTAGAGCCAAAACAGTGAGCTGCTGTCAAAAAACTGGGCTAGGCCGGATCATCCTGGCCTTGAGCCGGACATCCGGGCCGGGGGTCGTGAATAGTCCGTGTTTTATTAGGTTTTGATGATTTGGACGGCTAGGCAAGTCCTTTTCTTGTACGGGAAGTCCATCCACCTCTTATATAGACAAGAGGTGACGGCCGATCGAACAACAACACACAATCGAACAAATCTATCTAAACTTTTTACCTTTACTTTTCCTTCTCCCTTGTTCTTCTTCTTCCTCGTTCTTCGTTTGTTCTTCTTCATTGCAGGGCGGCGAACCTCGAGGCCCTAGGGGCGATCAGGTCGACCTAGGGCAGCCCATAGCCGCCGCGCGCCCTGACGGGGTCCCTCCCGGGCGTGTGGGGTTTCGGGTCTACAAAAGAGCCCGCCGGATTGTCTTGCGTACCGCGCTTCCGGATGGGTCTCCTTCGACGTGAGCTGCGGTGCATCACCCTCGGCGTTGGAGGTACACGGTGACGTGTTCGTGTGCGAACACACTTTTTGGCGACTCCGCTGGGGACGAAGCTTTGAACGGTCTCCGGCCCGTTCTTGCTACGAAGAGATCGTCATCTAGGGTTTGCAATCTACAAAGGTAACATGAATACCCAATTCACTTATGTAGATGCAAATAATGCATATGTTGTTGCTAGATCGTCTAATGAGCATATTGTATCGGCTAGCCCTAGTTTTATCAATCATGCATCTAATTATGTGCAACAGCCGATTCAGAATAATCCTCATGCTTCAACTTCATATAATTTTAGCAACATGCAACATATGTATCCCAACTCCCATGCATCGGCAACCCCACAAATCTATATGCCGATGAACAACATGATGAGTTCGGTTAATCATGTTGAGACACCCCATGTAGGAACTTACAATAGTATGCAACAAAGTGTTTCAACTTTTTATTCATCGGCAAATAACTTGCAGTATGTTAATCCAAACGTGCCGGTGGATAGGGGAATTGGCCATGCTACTACTAGTTATTCGGCCAATTACCCTCAAACATCATATGCCACACCTCATGCTACGAATTTTTCGGCACCATACGCAATTTTTGATATTCGTGATTCGGCTCCGCACCTTTATGCTCATGGCCGAATAAGTGAGAATTCTACCAGAGCGCATGTGTCGTTACCTAGTAACGTAGCATATCATGTTGCCCCTACGCAATTACAGAATTTCGGCAACACACCATTGCCGAAAGCATCTCAAAGTATTGGGGGGCAATCCGGTGAAGATTGGGCTGAAATTGGTCGAAAAAAGCTTAAAGATAGACTAGCTGCAATGTTTGCTGAATTTAGACAAGAACAAGCAACCTTGCGAATCAAAGAAAGAAAGAGTGGTGATTCGGATAACAAAGTTAATTCGGTTATTAAAAAAGCCGAATCAAATAGTATGTGTACCGAATCTATCAAAGAAAAAGAGGATGCCAAGGCATTGGAGAGTCATTCAAAAGTGGAACAAAGTATTATTCAAGTGATACAACCATCATGCTCTCCCAACGTAATTGAAGAGGTATGTCTAGCAAGTGACTTGCCTATCTTCCGATTTGGTCGCAACTTTATTGTCGATGCTTCTATAAGAAAAATTCTCATAAGTAATTTTAAAAGACCAATGAAGAAGGGTAATTTACTTGTTAGCAACAAAATTGTTATAGACTATATCGGTCAACCCATTGCACCATTTATAAAGACCGATAATGACTTACTGTTGTGGCGAAAGCTTTCCCCGTTGCTTTATCTAAAGTTCATATCTAGTTGGGTAGATTTGCTTATTTCTTACTTGGCTTGCACTTTGTCTCAATGGAGACATGTGTGTTCTAAATATTTTCGTATCAAAAGTTTAAAGCCAAGGTTAATTTCTTTTGAGAAATCCGATGCTAATATAATATCTTATCCAAAGACACCGGAGATAGAGTGGAAAACACAATGTATAGCCGAATGGGAAGATTCCAAATCTGAACCATTCGTTTGCTTATCTTCAAAGCCGTTCAAAACAGCAAGATCGGCTAGAAAGCAAGAAGTTTACCTTCAATTCAAGCATGTGTGACCAAATATTTGATTTATTGCTGAAAAATAATTACATAAGAATTCTTGATCACCATGTCAAGCCATCAATTCAAGGACGAATGTATTGTAGGTTGCATCATTCGTTCAAACATAATTTTGAGGATTGCAATATGTTTCGTCAAATAGTTAAATCGGCCATTGATAAAGGACGATTGAAATTTGTTGAGACACCAAGAGATGACCAGTCTATTCCGATTGGTCTCGATGGCAGAAAGTTTTTGCATCGGCTGCTTCAAGCCGATCCATTCAAAGAGGAGGTAAAAACTGCAGGTGATGGGGTCAAGCTTTCAAGTAAAAAAGTTGTTGAAGAGCATAATGAACATAATTTTGAGGGCGAGAATTCCATCGAAGCTACAATGGAGACGCCAATGACTAGGGGGCAACAAGCAAATCCAATGATTGGTGCAAGCACAACCAAAGGAAACAAAGGCCGAAATAAGCGCAAGTGTAAGAGATCAAAAATCACCTTTGCTGAACTATTGGATAAATATCAAAAGAAGAGTGAAGAGAATAATACTTATCGGCCAAATCATGCAAAGAAACCAAGATCACCCCCAAGGTGCAAATATGAGGATCGGTATTGGCAAAGTGCGAATTTCAATGCAACATATTCATATCCTTATTTTGGGCCGCCAATGCCAATGCCGTGGATGCCTCCCTATGCTCATATAGATCCATATCCATCATGGGACATGTATGATACAAGGGCACACTCTCCATCTTATTTTAGACCATCTAACCAATATTATGCAGCTCCGAGAAGATCAGCATTTGAACAATCACATGCTAAAGACCGTTTCGATCATAAGGAATCGGTCCAGTGCTCAAGGAATAGAAATGAGGTGGTCAAGCAAGTTTACCGCGTTAAAAGAGATGGTCGTAAGAGTGCTACTTCAGATTTGATCTCAAAAGAAAAAGAGCCAACTAAAATGTTGACATTGGCTACTAAAGGCAATGAGATGAAGCAATCAATTGTTGAGAGTCAATCAAGTGCCAAATCTAAAGGGAGGAAGTTGAGAGTGCCCAAGATAAAACAAGAATTGCCATTACTTCAAAGAAAATCGCAGCCGGGTTGCCCACTCGGCTTACCATATTGGCAAAAGAAGAAAGTACAAAAGCTTAGTGCACAAGAACTTGAAAAGATGAACATGGCATGGGTTCCCAAAGGAAGTACTAAAAACAAGAATAATATGCAAGATTCCATTGCAATAAGTGCGACAAAGGTGAAGAAAGAGAAGAGTGCAAGCTTCGAACAACCAAGTCGAGGGTTTGCACATCAGAATCTTCGGTTCAAACAACATCCATATTCTTCAACTATGTCATTAATGCATATGCCATGGAATTCATCCTCAGATATGATTGGTTACCCTCCGTGGAATTATTTTGACCCATGGATGCAATATAATTTCTTACATCATGAAAGGGTATTACCAAATCATTATATGTTCGATTAGCTTCATTTTTGTTGCTAATCTAAATGGCCGATATATACTTATCGTCCAAAGCACGTACAAAACGGCCGATAGAGTGTTGACATCCTGCTTAGAACAAACTTCGTGCAAGTTATTTTTCGGCACACAAGTTTTACCGAAAAACAGGGGGGCATGTGTTGACACCAGATTTTGGCATGGTCAAAAAGTAATTAAGAAGGTCTCAAATGGAAAAATGATCAAAGCGAGAAAGTTTCATATCGTCAAAAG
Organism: Triticum dicoccoides; assembly: GCF_002162155.2. NCBI lineage: Eukaryota > Viridiplantae > Streptophyta > Magnoliopsida > Poales > Poaceae > Triticum > Triticum dicoccoides. Next base: position 429,445,281 of record NC_041393.1, on the reverse strand, counting down.
GAGAAATTTTGATATTTGGGTCATAGCCATCCGATCTCATCCCTAAGGCCGAAGTTGTATTCGAAATATTGAGATTTTGTGTTCAGAACAGTATTCAGCTGATTACGCCCCCAAGATGGCCTCTGATGGAAAATGTTACAACTGCAAAGTTCTTCGTCTCATCGAAACGGACGATTTTGATATAAGAATCGTCCCCATCCGAGTTCGTATGCAAAAGTTATAGCCAAAACTGTGCGCTGCAGCACTGTATTGCCGGATCATCCGGACCGGGGTCCAGATCATCCGGCCGAGGGCCGAAAAATTGACCAAAACAACAGAAGCTAAAAGTTGAAGCCGGATGATCTGGATCAACTCCCGGATGATCCGGGTAAAGGCCGGACAATCCGGGCAATTGTCCGGATGTCCGGACACGTTTTTTTGCTGCAGACTTTAGAAAACGGCCCGAAACACCTTCAAAATGGCCTCGGATGAAAAAGTGTTCAACATGAAAGTTGTGCGCCTCGTCGAGACGGTTGATTTGGATATAAAAAACGTCCAAATCCGTGGTCGTATCAGGATTCTAGAGCCAAAACAGTGAGCCGTTGTCAAAAAACTGGGCTAGGCCGGATCATCCGGGCCTTGAGCCGGACATCCGGGCCGGGGGTCGTGAATAGTCCGTGTTTTATTAGGTTTTGATGATTTGGACGGCTAGGCAAGTCCTTTTCTTGTACGGGAAGTCCATCCACCTCTTATATAGACAAGAGGTGACGGCCAATTGAACAACAACACACAATCGAACAAATCTATCTAAACTTTTTACCTTTACTTTTCCATCTCCCTTGTTCTTCTTCTTCCTCGTTCTTCGTTCGTTCTTCTTCATTACAGGGCGGCAAACCTCGAGGCCCTAGGGGCGATCAGGTCGACCTAGGGCAGCCCATAGTCGCCGCTCGCCCTGACGGGGTCCCTCCCGGGCGTGTGGGGTTTCGGGTCTACAAAAGAGCCCGCCGGATTGTCTTGCGTACCGCGCTTCCGGACGGGTCTCCTTCGACGTGAGCTGCGGTGCATCACCCTCGGCGTTGGAGGTACACGGTGACGTGTTCGTGTGCGAACAGATGTGTGCATCCTATGAGGTTGAGCTCTACATGTGTTTTGATCTATGTCATGCCATCTTTCCAGGGGTGCCATCCATGTATTTTTATGACTTGTGTAGTGAGTGCATCAAGCTTGTTAAGTAGGGTACTTGTTGTTGTTGTTTTCCTGACAGATTCTGTTATATTTTGTTGCTATGTAAACCTGCTTCTACAAGTCATTGTGTGCATAATCTGGAGATGATCACTAAATGTGTTTTGATCTACATGTCTTGCTCTATCCATTCATGCTCCTGGTTTCATTTATAGACTACTGTAGCTTGTTGTAATCTTGCTCTCAAAGTTGCTAAATAATATTGCTGTCAACCTGTTAACATGAAGTTTAGTTTTGGCCATGTGCTTTTCTAGTGATACAAGCACCCTATGAACTTGTTCTTGCCATGCTTAGCTTCATCAACATGTCTTATTACTGTTGGTTGCCTTGCCATGCCATGTATTGCTCTGTGGTGAGTGGTTCAAGCTCACCAACATGCCTACTTATTGTTGTTCCTGCCATGTATGAATCTGTTATATAACTTGCCATGTTTACATGGGTGCCATCTTAACTTCTGTGCATTTTTGGCTCATGGTCAGTAAGGGACTCTTGTTCTATGCATTTAGCAGTATCATGCCATGCCTTTGTTTGCCATGATAAGTTCCTGTAACATGTTGTTTGATAGCTTTAAACATTGCAACCTGATGTTATTTCTGCTAAAGTCTGAAACTGTTATTATTTGCAATCTTCCCATGTCCTTTTGAGCATGTTCTAGTCTTTTCTGGAGATAGCTCAGTGTTCATGTTTTGTTGTGCTTTACCTGTACTTCATTCTCATGCCTTTCGTTCTTATGTTGGGGTGCTGTAGCATGTTGTTTTGATGCTTGCAATATGCCTAGTTGCTGTTATGGACAGATTGTTGTTATAACTTGTATAAAGTGTATGTGTTAAGCCGTTGCTCCGTTTTGAGTGTGCTATATATGAAACTTGCTTGTTTTTGCATGTAGTTTCATATTATCTTGTTGCATCCTTATTTTGAGGTGTTTGCTTGATGTTTGTATGCATTTTGTATCAATGCCATGTTTAACTTGTTTTGCTCATATCTTCTAGCCCGTAGCTCCGAATCTAATGAACTTTATATGTAACTTGACTAGAATTTCGTGTAGATCATCTTGGTGCATCTTAACTTGCTGTTTAAAAACTTGAACATAAGGTTTATTCAGATCTGGACCAATTTCGAAATTTGCATATGAGGACTTACCGGAATTGTTATATATTGTTTCCGGCCTCATTTAAACTTGCTTTGATGTGTTGTTCTTGTTTGCATCATCTCTTGCCTATGAGTAGCTTCATGTAGCCTTGTCATGCATCATGCTTGTTGTGCATCATGCCTTGTTCATGTGTGGAGTGTTTACCATGTTGTGTGCTTCTTTTCGATAGTTCCTGTTTCGTTGCGATCGTGAGGATTCGTTCGTCTACGTGTGGTTCGTCTTCGTGGCTTCATCTTCTTCATGGACTCGTTCTTCTTCCTAGCGGGATTTCAGGCAAGATGACTGCTACCCTGGATCTCACTACTATCATTGCTATGCTAGTTGCTTCGTTCTATCGCTATGCTATGTTACCTATCATTTGCTCTTCAAGCCTCCCAAATTGCCATGAACCTCTAACCTTTGACACCCTTCCTAGCAAACCGTCGTTTGGCTATGTTACCGCTTTGCTCAGCCCCTCTTATAGCGTTGCTAGTTGCAGGTGAAGTTGAAGATTCCTCCATGGTGGACAGGGTTATGTTGGGATATCACAATATCTCTTATATTATTAATGCATCTATATATTTGGTAAAGGGTGGAAGGCTCGGCCTTATGCCTGATGTTTCGTTCCACTCTTGCCGCCCTAGTTTCCGTCATACCGGTGTTATGTTCCCGGATTTTGCGTTCCAAACGCGGTCGGGTGATTTATGGGACCCCCCTGACAGTTCGCTTTGAATAAAACTTGTCCAGCAAGGCCCAACCTTGGTTTTACCATTTGCCTCACCACCACCTACCTTTTCCCTTGGGAGTAATTAACCCAAGGGTCATCTTTATTTTAGCCCCCCCGGGCCAATGCTTGTCTAAGTGTTGGTCCGAACTAGAGTCCTTTGCAGCGCCCCCTCAGGGAAGCTTGAGGTCTGGTTTTAGTTGTACGGAGTGCTCATCCGGTGTTGCCCTGAGAACGAGATATGTGCAGCTCCTATCGGGATTGTCGGCGCATCGGGCAGTCTTGCTGGTCTTGTTTTACCATTGTCGAAATGTCTTGTAAACCGGGATTCCGAGACTGATCGGGTCTTCCTGGGAGAAGGTATATCCTTCGTTGATCGCGAGAGCTTATCATGGGCTAAGTTGGGACACCCCTGCAGGGTATAAATCTTTCGAGAGCCGTGCCCGCTATTATGTGGCAAATGGGAATTTGTTAATGCCCGGTTGTAGATAACTTGACACCAGATCTGAATTAAAACGCATCAACCGAGTGTGTAGCCGTGATGGTCTCTTTTCGGCGGAGTCCGGGAAGTGAACATGGTTTCTGTGTTATGATTGACGTAAGGAGGAGCTCAGGATCACCTCTTGATCATTACTAGTTGACGACCGTTCCTTTGTTTCTCTTCTCGCTCTCGTTTGCGTATGTTAGCCACCATATCATGCTTAGTCGCTGCTGCAACCTCACCACCTTACCCCTTCCTTTCCCATTAAGCTTTACTAGTCTTGATACCCATGGTAATGGAATTGCTGAGTCCTCGTGGCTCACAGATTACTACAACAACAGTTGCAGGTACAGGTTTTGCGATGATCTTGACGCGAGAGCGATTTGCTTGTTTTGGAGTTCTTCTTCTGCTTCTTCGATCAGGGGATAGGTTCCAGGTCGGCAACCTGGGCTAGCAGGGTGGATGTTGTTTGAGCTTCTGTTTATGATTCATCTGTAGTCGGATGTTGTTCTTGTATGTTGTATTGTTGTATTCATGTGGCATTGTATTGCCTCTTGTATGTATCTCCATCTATTATGTAATGTTGATGTAATGATATCCACCTTGCAAAAGCGTTCCAATATGCGGGTGTATCCTTGGTGGGACCTTCGAGTTCCTTTTGGATAGGGTCGCATATTGGGTGTGACAGAGGGGATGGGACGGGATTGGAACCGACGGGGACTGCCGCTTTGACTACATGGCTACATGCTTATGGGAGGACGAAACGGCTAGGAATTAAAGCGATAGTAAACAACAGACCACTAACATTCATTGTGATCATAGTAGTGCGCTCTAGTTATGTAGTATGTATTTTCGCGGGACTGATAATGTGGACATGCAAGGCGTTATGCATGTGCACAATTGCTTATTTAACTGGACCGGTGACGTGGAGCTTGCATGTTGAAACACCATTAACGTGGCATCATGCTGATGTGGACAATACGCATGTAGAGAGAATTGCTATAGTGAGGAGCAACTTCTTAAGGGCATCTCCAGCCGCGGGAATCAATGCAAAGGCTGCCGGACTGCCGCCCTGCCGTGCCGCTCAGCCTCCATTGATGCTCACGGGCAGCGCAGTGAAGACGCCGCCGACGCGCGTTCGCCCGCATGCCGCCCACCGGCACCCCCGCTCCGTCTATAAAAAGGCGCCCCTCCCCGCCGGTGAGCACCACACCCTCCTCCTCTCCCTGCCGCGAAATCCTTCTTCCCACAGACGAGCTCTCCACTACTGCCTTCCATTGCCGACGAGCGAAATGGCCGAAAGATACCCAAGCGACGGCACAGCGGTGAACGGCTTCGGCCGCCGACACCTCCAGGAGCAGGAGGCGCGCCTTCTGTACGAGGTAGAGTACCCGGCGTCGCCCGACATGCGTGTGCCGGGGGTGTGGAGGTTGAGCGCCGGCGGCGTCCCGGTGCCGCCCGTCCTCGAAGGAGCCGCACGGCGGGCAGAGATCGCCTGCATACGCTCGTCGCTGACGGAGGAGCAGTGGAACGAGCCGAGGTACGCGCCCGACAGCGAAACGCTATGGACGCTGTACTTTCAGGCCCGCCGCGAAGAGCAGATCGCCTCCACCAACGGCTCATCCCCCGCGACCGCCTCAACTCCGAAGGACGGCGCGAGTGGTGGGGCGTCCCCGGCCGCACACTCGATGCCGTTCTCGACCACATCGAGACCGGCAATGTGCCGCGGCTGGAGTACCCGGCGCGCCCCTCCTTCTTTCGCCGCCGCGGTAGTTCCTGGATACCGCGGCGAATGGAGCTGGGGTCGTCCTCCTCGTCGGGCTCCGGCTCTCCGGCCGTCCACCCCGTCAAGCCCGAGCCGGAGGAGACACCGCTCAGGCATCGCGCGCGGAGCGACACCCTCGTCATCAACGAGTCGTCGCCTGCGACAGCACCGACGAGGCGCTCCCTTCGCCTTGTTCGGTCGAAGCCTGAGCCGGACACGACCCCCGTGAAGCCGGAGCACGCCGGCATGGTGGCACCCGACGACGAGTCCGCCCTCAAATGGGCGAGGGAGGACTACGTCCGCGAGCAGGTGCGCCAACAGCGTCGGGCTTACCTGGAGACCCAGGCCCGCAGCCGCGCCGAGGAGCGTCGCCGCGCCGAGGAGGCGGTGTTATCGTCATCGACAGCGACGAGGAGGTCGAGGTCGGGCCGTCATGCGTTGTCGGTGACCCGGGCAAGGGGTGCACCAGGGACGCCGCGGGCGAGGCGCGACGACGACGGCGGCGGCGGCGGCTGTGACTACATCCGCTTCTACAGGCTTCTCGGTATGTAGAAGGCGGCGGTCGCGCCGGTGGCGGCACTAGCTAGGCATTTTAATAAGTTCGTTTTTAAGTTAGTTCACGCATGTTTTACGCTTTTGTACAAATTTGGACGAAAAATGGTAGAGTTCATGCAAAAGTCGCCCAGTTTGAAAAAAAACAAGGCGAACTTCGCCGAACCCGCGGTGACCGTGGGCGTGCGACTGGGAATGAACCGAACCCCAGGGGCCGAACTAGCGCCGGCTCGTCCCCATGCTGCTATTTTTCGGTGCCGGGAGGGGGGGTGAACGACTGGAGATGCTCTAAGAATGGTAGATACTAGGGGTTGGGGCGCCACCTTGTGGCGCCTCCTCAAAGGAAGTTGGGGCGGTGCCAAGTTGGCAGTCGCTCATTCCAGTTGCTTTTTTGCAATCTTGATAAAAACATGAAAATGGCATGTTACAAGAAGCCGCACTATAAATTTTGGAAGAGTTAAATAAATGACACTCAAATACAATGAGATTAGGACATCTTCGTCGAGCTTCGGTCGTTCATTGCAATTTATAAAAGAAAAAACAGGACACTGATCATAACAAAAACTAAAAACCAAAGAAAAAACAGGACACCGATCAAGGTTGACGACGCCCGCGCCCGAGCCGCCAGCCTCGTCGTTGTTGGCGGCCAACGCCAAACCCGCGGAGCACAACAATACAACAATACATAGTCATTCAAATAACCGCAAAATGAGATAAACTGAGGGTACCTATGTGATTTCCCGGAATTGATCCCTAGAAATATCCAATTGAATTGCTTGGGGAGCTTTATGCTACACCACCATAGTGAGATCTGTCGATTTGCCCATGTGGACGCTGGATGTAGAGGGAAACCATGCCTGCTCAAGTCCCATTCCAAAGGATGCATTGGACTGTAAAAAGAACACATATGAGAATGAAATGCACCGTCATTGCGTTTCTTTCGACAAACTTTGCAAAAGTTGCATCAAGCCACCTATTTTAAGTTTTTAACATGCCACTTTTTGTAACCAAACTCAAATAACACTGCTGTTCAAATATGAGAAAAGTTATAGATTAATGATAAAAAAAGTTTGTTTTCTTGAAAAGTGTATCAAACTTCTAGGAGAAGGCTATACAATATTTTACTAAACTCAATACTTTCAGGCCGTTTTTTTAAATCAATGCATCCCTCATCGAGTCATATTTTCTAGTACCCCCTACAAATTCTTTAAAGAATAGTACAACATGACATAGTAATGCAATGCCTAGAGTTAAACCTATCAACTTTGGCATGTACATACTTGAATTTGTACCATTGTTCCTGCCATCTTCTGTTACATAGTTATAACTGAATTACTATGCAATCATTGTTACTGAAACAATACATAAGAACATGCAGTCTGCATGTCAAGTTTTCTCTAAGAATAAATTTAGGTACACGTCACAATAAAACCAGAGTAGTGATTGTTCAACAGAAAACTGGTAGTTCACTTTGTTTCCTATATCCAGTTGCCTCTAGTAAGATTTTTACTGCAAGCAAAAAAACATGGAACAAATCTGAATTAGATTCATAATTAAAATCTGCAGATTTGGAAATAAAAAAACAGGGACCATTATAACAGAACATGGAAACTAAGTAGTTCTTATTCGAACAACTTAGATTGGTGATTGTGTACTGAGAGGGCGAATGGTGAGTCCATACAAGCCAATCTCCTTACCGTTCGTTGAGTTTTCTAAGATTGGCGATTGTATTTGCGGCATACCATTTGATGTATGGTATGACAGCATGATGATCTACCTTGTTCTGGATAAGTGGGTCTCTTCACTTTATATTTTGGTGGTACCGTTCGGCTTCTCAATGAGTGACACATCTTCACTGTGAGTATTCAGTTGTGGGCATGCAACACATCTTCACTGTGAATCTGGAGAGAGCAAATCATCCAGTAAGGATTTTGAATATGGATGTCTAGTTTGTCTATCAAAGAGTGACACACAAGCCCAGAACAAATCGCCACAAGTATCAATGTGTTGATTATCATCCATCAATATTTTCCATACGCTTATCTAATTACGACATGCACATTCCAAAACTCCATTTTCGAGGGAAATACCATCTGATGTAAAGAATGCATACCTCGACCTGATGCAGCTAATAACTTGTTGTCTTACATATAAATAACCCATAAGATACTCTAGAATGCACCATAAGATGGATAATATACGGTACCTGACTGTCTGTTTTCCATGGGAACCATCCTAGAGCCTCGTCCTGCTGCCAGGGCCTAAAATAAATGGATAAGAGCAAACAGTAGGACATAAATTTTCATGTGTGCAACATTAAGGAAATAAGGGACAACTGCAATGTACTGACCATGGTGCGCAGTGGAGCACTGGTCATCTGAGTGTTTATACTTCAGAATTGTCCAATAAAAATATAATCAAATTGAAACCCTGGAAGCAAAAAATATTTGTCTGTCAAGAGTTCAAATGGAGAGCAACTTTGCAGCATTTAGGTGTCTAAATATTGATTAATCATTAACCACTAAATTAAATGGACGATTATAAGTTCACGACATGCAAAAGGAAAACTCGCCATGTCCAATAAAAAAGTCTGTAGACAATTTCTTGAGATACTGGTAGTCCAAAGCGTAGTGAGCGGCAGTAATGGAAATAAGATGCAAATTCAGTAGGATATCCACGACAGAGAGCCTATAGCTAAGAGAATACAATTAATAACACATTGTTCCAATGGTGGCGAATGCAGGATATAGAAAAGAACAACAATTTTCCTTTCACTGACTTTCTCATACTTCTGTTTCTTGTTCCTAGCTGCCATGGAAATGAGTGGCCTTACCAGCTCCATCCATGAATATCTCTCTGTTCATTGCAAGGACTATGGTAACACTGAGGATGCTGATGTTAGTCAGGATTGCTCTCAGGTTAATCATAATAGAAAATTTACAGCTAGGAGCAATTCCCAAACGGCTGCAACTGCCATACCAGCACCTAAAAGTTCTAGGACTTCTCTTTGCATGGAAGATGAACCGTGCAAAATAAATGCTACTGCAAAAGAAAACTTTGAAGGCTCGGAATCAGTAACATATGTATTAGTTTTTGATGAGGTTTCTTCCATCCATGGTAGCTGGTCAGTAGCACCTATCCATCAAAAAAGGGCTGATAATCCAACAGTCAGAGAGGAAGTTCAATAGCAAATAACCATGCGACATTTCTGAAAAAAATTGTGAGGAAACAAAGAACGCCTAAATTTTTTAGGAATTATCCTTCAGAGTTGGCATATATAACTGAATGGCTCTGCAGTAAGTAATTTATTTTCTTTTATTTTGTATACTAACTTATCATTAATTACTATCGAATACCCAACCCTTAGATGTACCTGCATGACAGTCATGATTCAAGCCAGCTTCCTGGCACTTCAAAAGCCAGTGCAACATGTGTCATCTGCAGGCAAAGAAATGAGTAAAACTTCGAACATAATGGAATCTCAAAACTCAAAATGGAATACTCGATTAAAAAGTACTATATTACATCTGATTCTGCCTTGTGTGTGAAATCATCACCAGTATGGGTAGACTTTGGTGTTTCCATAGGGGACCCCTTGTGCCAATCAGACAACATCTAACAAGTGTTGATAATCAACACCTGACGCTGCTAGAAGCCTAGAACCAAAGGGTCAGTAGTGAAGTTTTCCTGTTATAGAAATAACAATTCTTCACATTTTTTTAATAAAACATATTCATTAATTGTAGAGATATGAAAACAACCCTATGGTGAGAACAGCATAGCATGAAACTGTTCCTCCTACAAACAATCATGAACCACAGTTTGTACATAAAGCTGTAAAATTAGAACAATCCATTACAATTTAACAACTCGAGTTGTTGCTGGCACTGGATCAGCCACATACAAACCAATGCTAGTATATTATGTGGTTAAATAGAATTACTTCTGCATTTTAGCGCTGACCAACAGAATATTAGAATGTCAAATTGTCAATATCTAGAATCTGTCGCAACTATATCCATGGAAAACTGAAAGTATAGAAAGAAAAAACGACCAAAGTGTGCAAGGATGCTCCACGGTTACCAGCGTGCTGATATCATGGAAACTGAGAAAGTGACAGTAAAATGGCAGCACAACTGCCAGAATATTATGTACAGCCTAAATGGTACAGCACTGAGGGCATGGTTTACTGAAAGAAACTTGCATCGATTATAAATCTAACCTGTGATTTTCTATAAGGTAGCCGGCAGCACCTTACTCAGGTTGGCTTTGCCGCCCTCGGCCTTGCCCCCGGCCGCTTCCTCGCCGCCGCGGCGGTGCCCCTCCTTGCCGACCAGAGTTAGATCCGTCGATCTGGCAGTGTGAACACTGGATGTAGATAAAAACCATGCCTGCTCTTGTTTCTTGCTCCCACGACACCACACAGCAGAGGAAGGGTTGGAGCCATATGTTGTCGGGAGACGAAGAAGGCCGGTGGGGAGCGAGCAACGCCGATCCGCCACCCTCACTGGCATCCACTCCCGCCCCCACGCCGGTGAGATCCCTCGTTGCAGGGAGGTGGCACTGGAGCCGTCGCCCAAATCCGCCCCATCTTCTTGCTCAGCATCAATACGGAGAAGAGGAAGAGTGGTGTCCCGTGGAGCTTCTTGAGCTAGAGGGAAAGACAAGCGGGGAGAGGAGGAGGCGGCTGTGGCCGGAGACGTGTGGGGGAGAGGAAGACGCGTGCGACCCAATGCGGAGCTGCCTTCGTTAGGAAGGAAACGACCCAATCCCAATCGCTGCGTTTATTGCTTTTTTTTTTTCTCTTT
>NC_041393.1:429394679-429434370 GCF_002162155.2 Triticum dicoccoides | reverse complement strand
TCCCCTTTCCACCAAATCCCGCAGCCACCGCGAGCCCGCAGCTGCCCTCCTTCAGTCCTCCATCCTCTCACGCCCCCTCCCGCACAGCCCCCTCCCGCACAGCCCCCTCCATGCTTCCTCCTCATCACCGTAGCCGCCGCATTCCTCCCTCTTCCTCTTCCTCATCACCACAGCCGCTCTAGTCGTGGCGAATCTGACGCCTGCAGGCAGACGCAACAGGAGTTCGTGGAGCGGCGGATGCAGACGGGGTCGTTGACGGAGCTGCAGGAGCAAGGAGCTCGAGTTGGTCATGGCTTGCCTTTGCATCTTCTTTCTCCCCCTTCCCTCACCCACGCCTCCCCTTTTTCTCATGGGTGAGGTCTTCGGCTGCAGGTGCGCCATGAGGAGTGGAAGGCCGAGTTCGTGCGACGACCAGAGCAACAGGAGCAAGGAGCCTCCTCTCTCTCCCTCTCAGTGGTTGAGGACTTCCTCAAGAAGAAAGAAGAAGGCCAAATAGAAGAAGAATTTGGCTCAAAGGTCTTGCGGAGGTGCCTCTGACCGTCTCTACTTTCATATTACTTTCTCCACCATGCACACTGGAATTAGATAATATATGTTTTTTCTAAACATGGCGTGTACAGATCTGAGGTTTTTATTTGCAGGTTGTGATTCTATATATTATGGTGTAGTCTGATATTTTAAGATATTCACAAAAGGAGTGTTTAATATGTCCACATTTATATAACTATGTAGTCAGGCATATTTCATCTCTTTTCTTGATCGAATGAAGCAGGTCTTGATAACTTTATCAGCTCCTTACATTTGTTCGTGTAACTTTGGCTAGGCAATGGAAAACTTAATGTGGCTGGAGTTCTACGCGCATTAAATCTAATTATCCTTATATTTCAACTCCAATGTCTCGGCCTTTAGAGGCTATTCTGGCCTCACAGGGTGAAGGCATGTTTGTACAGGCAATGAAAATAGGGTACTCATTTTTTTCTTGCTGGTTTGGGGTTTTGACAGTAGAATGTGGTTCCGGAAAGATATATGTGTGGTTTCTTTTATGTGCCTTATAGAAGATACATTATATTAGCATGTTATTTATCTTGCTGATTTGGGGATTTTGACAGTAGAATGTGGTTCAGGAAAAGATATATGTGTGGTTTCTTTTATGTGCCTTATAGAAGATACATTACATTAGCATGTTGTGATAAGATATGTTTATATGTATAATGTGGATCCTTGATAAGTAGACTAGCATGATCTCATGGCAATCTTTATAGTAGACCATGCTCTCTGTTAATATGGTCTCTTCTAAATTAAGTATATTTAACAAAGCTTTCAGTTTGTGTTAATACCACATTCTCTTACAAATTTACATTACAGTATGTCCTAGAAAAGGCACCCGATCACTTTATGCCTTGCGTACATGTTTTGGTAGAAACAATGCGTCAAAGTCTTCTACAAACTTTTTGGATTTGACAGCCGTACCATATCAGGTCAACAGTCCGGTGAAAAATCAATGGGGTATGGTGGCGGCTAGGGGCAGAGTCGGGCATGAGTCACCGGAGTCAAACCATAGACAAAGCAGATAGGGTCGGTTACATATTGATAATAGCATATTTTCTGGGCAACACGCTTTTTTTCTTCTACTTGTTGTTTATTAGTAGGCAGCAAATGGCTTTTAAAAGAAAAAGGTGGTGGACAGGTGGCGTTCATGGCCACCTTGCAATCCTACATTCTCAGGACTTAGTGTTTAAATTTGGTAGTTTTGCACTATCATTTTCATTTCTTCTGTAAGTTTTTTACCTTGTGTACTAATGCATGTTTTGTGCTTTTTTCAGAGTGCATAATGTCCCCTCAGGTTTGAATTGCTCTGAAGTTATCATGGCATTTCCTTATAGGGCTTGTTCACATTTATTCATGGAAGGTGAACTACCTGTTTCAAGATTGTAACCCACCTAAAAAATCCCTTCTGCCTTCCTGTTTTTGTTTGTGTATGTCGCTCTGTAAAGATTGGTCAGCCTGACCATGAAAGGGTGCTTCAGATTAGAAAAGAATGGTTTTTCTTTGTGTAATTTTCAGGACAAAGGAGGCTGTGGAGGAACTCATAAATGCCGTGCTAAATTATTAATTAGCCGTATTCTTGATTTTTCATTTTTTAAAGATAATTGAGTAACAAGTCATGTAGAGTTACTACCGTATTAGTATATTTCTAACTGCATGATCGAAACTGTACATTCTGAAAGTATAGGCTGTTATAGCATGGACGCGGACTTGGTGCTCTCGGGTACCCGCGCACCCTATATGCGGAAATTTTTTTTAGTAATTCAGAAAAAGTTCAAAAAATTCCAAATCTTTTTTGCGATCAAACATGATCAAGTATTGTACTCGTATAAAAAATTTGGACAAGAAATTATTCATGTTGACTTCACAGCAAAAAAGACAAGTTTATGACAAGTTTATGACGACAATATAGCGTGTATAGTACTTGTATATAGCGTTTTTTGCTGAATCTTCGACCCAGGATGCAATGAAAGTCATTCTCTGTCGAATCTTTTTATACGACTACAATAGTTGATCATGTTTAACACCAAAAAAAATTGGATTTTTTGAAATTTTTTGAATTACTAATTTTTTTTGCATATAGGGTGCGCTGGTACCCAGGTTCTCCTTCATATTTTCCGTTATAGCATTACTTTGTAAATAAATCACATGTTAACTTGCTGGTTCAGTTTAAAGCTGAAGGCAGAGGCTTGCGGTAGGGGGAAAAAGAATTGTGCAGATGAAAACCAAAGCGTTTATTTGTGATTGTATAATCTGAACTACACTTTTATGAAAGTATGTTAGGCTCCTGCTCTTGGGAGATTAAGAGTTGTTGTGGTTTTGCTTGGTCCAGTGGCCCGAAGGGAGCTCACGTGCTATGGTTAGTTCACATGCTAAAAAACCAATCTCTGCGAAAATAGCATGCTCATTTTAGTTATATTGATTAATAGCATCTCTATGTTATTAGATACTCCCTCCGTTCTTTTTCAACTGCTTAGATCATATTTGATTCCAATGCTTGCTTTCATATCATTGGTTTGTCCAAAGTTTATGTTCAGAGATTATGCTTCAAAGATATGTTCAGATATCCTACAAAAAAATTGAGATGATCGCCCAATTCTAGCTTATCTGCTTTACCTAATATGTAAATTTTTGATTTTTATTTATTTAGATCACCTGAGTTCTAGGCAGTGAGTACTAGAAAGCATTATCACGTTTCAGTGCATTTTCGTACTTTGTGAAGCATTTCAGTTTTATGGATACGGGCATTCAGTTGAGAACTAAGAACAATTTTGTTTGAGTTTGTCAGATGATAATTTTTAGAGTTAATTACACAAAACCACAACTTCAGGGTAACTTATAACATTTTACCACAACTTTTGAGTTTTTCAACAAAAAACTACAACTTCAGGTCAACTTATAACACTTTACCACAACTTTTGAGTTTTTATAACACAAAACCACAACTTCTGAACTAATTTCAACATTGAGCCCAAATCTATCATTCAACTTCTTTTAACAGACAATCTGATTGATTGGGCCCACATGTTAGGACCTAAGCAGGAAAATGGTGGCATGTGCGCATCTCCTATGTGGCCTACCATTTCCTCCTCTTGCCATCCCGTACCGGCGGTATGAACTCCACCGACGTATTGGGTGTTGTTGGGGTGGTCAAAATTCTGCCACATGACGATCACTCCGAGCGTCCTCAATGGTGAGGTTCCTAGTGCCGCAAAGCCGCGCCCGCATGTCACTGTCGTTGGCGACGGAGTTCCAAATGATCTCGATGTCGTAATCAGTGAGGCGTGCTTGTAGTGGTCGTGAAGCACGAGGTGGCAGCCCTGATTGTGCACAACGTGGCAGCACGGATGTGCTGGCAGCGCCCGTCCGGACTATGGCATGGTCGAGCGGGGCGCACGAACTAGACAAAGAGGTCCTGGGGAGGACGAGTGCATCTCTACGACTGTGGAGCACAAGGCAGCAACCTTGTCTTTGCACAACGCGATATAGTGCATGTGCTAGCTGCGGCTGTCCTGACGACAACATGGTTGGACGGAGTGCGCCAGACGAAGAAGGTGAAGGCAGTGGATTTTTTTTCTTTTTAGGGGTAGATGCCGTAGAAGCTGCAGGTGAACGCGTCGTCGAGGAGACGACGATGTTGTATGCAAACTGCTATGTTACACAAATCCAGTTAGCGCCACGTAGGAGGGAACTTGTCGCGTAGAGAATGACATGTGGGCCCAATCATTCAGATTGGCTGTTAAAAGAAGTTGACCAATAGATTTGGGCTCAATGTTAAGAATTAGTCCAGCAGTTGTGTTTTTGTGTTAGAAACTCAAAAGTTGTGGTACAGTGTTATAATTTGCCGCGAAGTTGTGGTTTTGTGTTAAGAAACTCAAATGTTGTGGTAAATTGTTACAAGTTATCTGAAGTTTTGTGTAGTTAACTCTAATTTTTATCAGTTATAGTTACAATTACTAGAAGTAGCAAAGGTCTGGGTTAATTTAGAGCTTGAGTTGGCAGCTATGCTTTTTTGCATTCCAGATTATGCAAAGAGATTGCCATGTTTTCTTTTATTTCGGTTTAGTTCATTCCCTTATATATCCAGTTGTTTTCCGCAGAACAAATATAAATGTTCATGTTGTAATGGATGGATATGTTGATCGCATCGTCATGTCATGTAAATTACATGCAGAACAAATCTATATTTTTGTTGGAGAAAAATTCACTACAGGTCCTCATACTTGTCGTGTTGGCCGCATTTCTTCTCGTACTTGCAAATACCCAAAATACAGTCCTACAACTTGTCGTCTCAGGTGGTCGTCTACGGTTCAAAATACCATTTCCTCTACGTATCTGCTGACCTGGCTGTTGACTGGCGCGTCCACGCGGACTTTGACCGCCAGCTTGACTGCCACATCGTCTTACCTGCCTGATTACGCCAGGAACCAAGGTTTGTTTTGCAAAATCGCCACAAATAAAAGAGCTCCTGTCCACAACCGCTCCCTCTCGCCGCCGATCCCCTTCCTCCACCACCACCACCAGCGGCACCGGCACGGCAGCCTCCGCCTCCTCCTCCACGGCCACGGCTTCCTCGGGACCCCGCACCACAATAACGACGACCACCGCCTCCTCCTCAACCTCCCCGATGTCCTGGGTGTGCGCGGCGATGGCCATGTCACAACCGCCGGAGGAGAGCAGCACGGCGAACTGCCCCCGTCGGTGGCTTCGAGCAGGAAAGTGGAGTTGGGGCTGCTGCTGCTGAAGAGGAGGCACAAGAAGCCGCCGCGGTCGACGTCGGCGCCCACCTGTGGTGTGCGGCGGACGAGGAGGGCGAGTGGCCGGACATGGCGTGGGTGGCCTCGGCCTGCAGGAGCTCTCCGTCGCCGCGGCGACAGCGTGAACTGCATCATCAGCTCGTCGGCAGCCTCCATGACCCATCCGCACACCGCCCCATGACCCGTGACTTGAGCTGGGCGGCATCCTGGAGTGGCCGGGCTCCACTGTAGATTGAACTCCGATACTATTCAGTACCACTTGTCTGAAATTTGCACCTTTTCTTGTTCTTGCAGCAGGAATTAATTCTGTACTACTATTTGGGTCTAGACTACAGCGCACACACTCGTTTGGAGTATTATCTACTGACTACTGTCATAATCCCTGTCACGGTGAGTGCTGACTGATGATGAACAACCGAACAATCAATTGCACACGTTTGCTAGTATTACTCTAGTTTGTGTTTCTTATGTCAGGCTTTCATGTGAAAATGTGTGTGTTCTACGTTGAGATATATAAACTTGACAAATCAACAACAGTCTTAATTAACCATGTCCAAGATTGCTTGCATTGCATTAGTACATCCTTCCTACTAGTAATCAGATTCAGTCCAAGGCATATATCCTAGTAGTGCAGAAGCTCCAATGCAAGACTGAAATGAACATGCTTCAGTTTCAGTTGCTCTGTAGCTCGCTCTCGCTGCTACATTTGCTCTGTAGCTTGCAAGACAGAGATGGAGCCCATGCAAGATTGAAATGCATCCAGTTACAAGTATTGCTCTGTAGCTCCCTGGTATGTACTCGTGCACCACCGCCCCGACCGCGTCGCTGGACTCCTTCCGCACCATGTCCAGGCGCGTGCCCAGCACCGCCATGACCTCCGCCCGGTTGACGACTTCTGTGCCCGCCGACGCGTGTGGCCGCTGCTTAGCATAGTCTTGGCGAGGCGCAGCCGGCTGCTCCCAGGGAAAGGGCCCGATCGAGGGCCACAAGGTCGCCGTCGCCGCTCGCCGTCCACGTGGTCGCCGGCCACTCCTCGCCATGTTCGCTTCTCCTCGGACTCCACCTCGCTCTCATGAGCCTCCGCACCGAAGGAATCAAGCCAAGCCGTGCTGCCCCCGAATCACTGGCGTATGAAGTATGCGCACGCCCGCGCGGACGCCGCGCACGGCCACGTCTCGCCGTCCGCGGTCCTGCTCGTCCCCCTCCTCCGCCGCGCCACGCACGCCATGTCTGGCCACTCGCACTTCTCCTCCACCGCGCACCGCAGCCCCACCTCCACCAGCCCGCTGGCAGCCGTGACCCCGCAGCGCGCCTGCAACCTGCAGGCGGTGTTCAACAAGATCCTGAACATGGCGGTGGCGGGCGTGCTGGCCAAGGACCAGATGGTGCGGCGCGTGTTTGTGCCGAGCGACATGGAGTTCGACGGACGGCGAGGCGTAGGTGTCGGAGTTGCGGCCGCGAGATGCAGGCGCGCAGCCTCCGTTGGGTGCTAAGACGAGCAGGGAGGCCGACGATGGTGTGCCCCAGGTGCGCCGCAGAGGATCCCCATCGAGACGACGCGAATTGAGGCGATGACCGGCGGCTAGCTGCTGGCTGTTGCTGCTCCCGTGGCTAGCTTACTACTCCTGTCTGCCCCACGAGAGGGGTGCGACCGCGAGGTGCGGTGCGGTGCGATGGGTGTGGAGAGGTTGCGTCCGACCATGTGGTGTCGTGTGGTCGATCCGACCAGGTGGGTGTGTAGAGATGCGACCAGGTGAGGCGCGGTCCGACCATGCGGGGCGACAAACGTAAATTCGTCGTTTTTGCAATAAAACCCCTTGTATTCTCCCGCCCAGGCGTCTTCTGATGAGCTGGCGGTCAAAACCCGCGTGGACTCTCTAGTCAACAGCCAAGTCAGCAGATACATAGAGGAAATGGTATTTTGGACCGTAGACGACCACCTGAGACAAGTTGTAGGACTGTATTTTGGGTATTTGCAAGTACGAGGAGAAATGCGGCCAACGCGACAAGTATGAGGACCTGTAGTGAATTTTTCTCTTTTTGTTGGGACTAAAAGTGAAAACGATATTTGGGACCAAAACTTTTCAAATAGCTCTGAATATGAATTGGGACCTTGTGCAGTTTGGGGTGGAGCTGCATGGAGTGAGATGCGGACAACAATAGGGCGAAGAAGCATGCGATCGAGGAGTGCAAGCAGCGGCGCTCCTTTGCAATGGGTTGTGGCTGCAGGGGAGGGGAGGCAGCCAACGACGGGGAGAATGAGCAGGTCGTTGAGGAGTGCAAGCAGCAGGGTAAGATGCGTATTTTTTCAGACGATCTTGATTGTTTTGCAACATATATTGCATTTCTAGGGATAATCGTTCTTCTTATTTATTATTTCCCATGTTCGCTGAAGATTAATTTAGGCCCATACAGTTTCCGTTGAATGGAAGTCTGAAACTGAACATAGGGCATATTGTTTTAGTTCTGAGTGGTTGGGGATATTGTGGATTGATTTCCCTAGAGCAGTCAGACCTCCAAGATAGGTGAGCCTGATTTCTTCTGCAACTCTTCCACCACAGTACATGAAAAGGAATATGTTCTACCTATCAGCACCATTTCTTGTAGAGGATTGTTGCTTCCCCTTTATATTGTCACACTTTGGTGTCCTTGAGTTCAGAATAGATTCACCTTTGCTCTAATTTTCTTTATATATTCCTAGGTGTCAAGGGCATTGTTGTGGCGCGATCCTTGTCTACTACGATCGCTCGGCATGGCGTCCATAGCCCCTTTTGCTGCATTCTTTGTTTTTCGGAAAATATGTTCTTGCTTGAGGGTGAATATGTTCATGATTCATAATCATTGTATTTGATTCATAAGAAATAGTGAGATGCTTTGTTATGAGTTATGATATAGGGTTTGTAAAATTTGCATGCAATTTATTGATGGTTAGGATTCGAGCTCAATTTCAATAACTTTAGAGCCTTTTTTTTATCCTCTCGAATTTTCTCATCTATTACAGTGAATTACTGCAGATCCATTTTACATCTACAGTCCAAGGAGGCAAAGTCTTGTGGCTTAATATCATTTAAAACCTGTCTTTCATTAATATGGTCATTCCTTTGTCTTAATCTTACCATGGTTAACTCCCTGGCTACAACATTATTGAGAGTGGATGCAAGATTTGTTGTGTTTCCCAATGCGTCGTTCTGTACAATTCTTAGCATCAACGTTGATGCCTATACGACAGGCTATACACCTTTGTAATGTAATCTTGTGCATGTCAATGGCACCGGCAGTGGTTTAAAACATAAGCTGGTGCATCTTCTGCTTGCTTGTTGCTCTTTTTCAACTAGGCATGGTCTCTAATAGATTAGATATCCATTAAAACTTGTATATGTGGTCTGCCTCCTTTTGCCTCCATCAACATATGTGTGTTGCACTACAGGAAACTGCTAATTTGCCGTCTGTGAGTGGCTTTGCCGTCAGCTTTTCATCGGGGTAGACGGCAATAAAAGTTTCGCCATCAACTGATGACGGCAAAGTATGCTTGACGGCAAATCTCTGCTTTGCCATATGTCCGCGCGGTGGCGGACGACAAATCTACCGGAAGAAAGACGACAAAGAAAACAAGATGGCAAACTGGCTCTTCGCCGTCCGTTGTTTTGCTGGCTGACGGTAAAGGGTGGACTCGTGTCCAGTTTGACGGTCGGTAATCTAATTTTGTCATCTGTTTTTGTCATCTGCTGACGGCAAAGTCAGTAGCTTTGCTGTCCGTGTTCAACCCTGCTAACGGCGAATTAATAGAAAAAAAACCTGGCACCCAGCCTTGCTTTGACGTCTCCTTTTTATCCCAGTGACGGCAAATTAATGAAATGTAAAAAAAAGAAAACCCCCCAACACCCGACCGCATCACTGTCTCGACCCCCGCTAGGTTATCTGCCGCCACCACCCGTCCCCGGCTCCGCCGCCCGTCCCTCCCTCCACCGCGCCGCCGCAGCTGGTCCCCGCCTCCACCGCACTGCCGCAGGTGGCCCTGCCTCCACCCCGCCGCCGTCGGGGCCCTTGTCCACTGCGCCCCCCACCAGTCCTCCTCCAATGGCGCGACCGCCACCGGGCAGTCCTCCCCTGCCCTAGCACCACGGCTGCAGTTGGCAGCACCGCCGCCGGCTCCCGTCTACGCATCCGCAGCCGCTGGTCACCACTGAAGCCGGGCACCATCTCCCCCTCTGTCCTCAACCCCCTCTGCCCCACGCCACGGTGAGCACCGCTCCTATTCTGGCATTCTATTTAATTTTCCCAAACTAGATTAAAAAACCATGTGAGCCATTGATCTAATAATTTTAATGGTTAATACAATAGTTCATCTGAATCTTTTCCTGTTACCGAACAAGTCCCAACACAACATACTGTCACAAACTCAAAACATGGTATGCACTCATTCAGTACTTCAAAGGTGAAGAATTTGCTTCAGAACAGGGAGGAGTACCTGAGATGGGTGAGTAGTAAGAAAGAATCCGACTGTCTGTGCGAACTCATTCCCATGCCTACAGATATGGCAGATAGTGGAGGAAGGATCAGTATGAGACATCATATCGCACGGCATAATGGCAGCTCCCGTCACCGAACAACGTTAATCATTAAAACATGTGGAAAATGCGAGTAAAGTGAACAAATTGTGCACACGAACTTTGACAATCTAACACAGTGGGCAGCCGTTTTCAGGATGCCCCAGAAACAGGTCAAGGAATTAAACAGAAGAGGAAGAATTGCAAGGCAGCATGATGTTGGTGATCTAGCATGTATACTCCATAAAGCAAGTTTGGATAATATGGTTGTTCTACAAGGCAAAATTTCATTTTTGATTGATGCTCGTTAGGAAATTAAATGCTCAGTTTCTTGCTTATTTTCTTTAGGTTAGGTTTTGTTGAACTGCAAGATGATGTTGACGATGTTTTTATTAGATTGTTCTGCGAGTGCTTATGTTGGTTGTGCCGGTGCTTTTCATGTGCAGGGATTTTCTCTTCACCTCCAGGAGCACTATCCGTCCCGTTGCCATTGCCATCGTCATTCGACTACCGCCTCTACGGTCTAGGGGTGAGCTTGACTGTCATCTCCTCCCCCTCCCCTATTTGATTTGTTCCGGTCGTCATGCTGATGCTACTAGATTTTATTTTCATGTCAAGTCTCGTAGCCTAGGCGCATCCCGTTCGAAAGGGTAGAGCACGGGAAACGAACCCAATCTACACGTACTCGAGTGGGATTAGGAACCATCTTTACCTATTAGCGATAGGATTCAATCCATGAATGCATGTTTCCCTTTTGTATGGTAAAAAATTAAAGCCATGGCGTAAATAATATAACAATGGTAATTAGTTGTGTATCTAGTCTTAATTACAATATACATATCTTGATGAATATGAATTTGGTGCCCCTACTGTCATATGCAAGTACCAATATGGATGATCGTGAGTGGATGTACACTGGCCACCCTAGTCAGGCTGGCATGACCACTGAATGGGTGACGAAGACCAATGAATTTGTAGAGGCAACATTTGCTAGAGGCCAAAGAAAAAGTTGGTGCCCCTGCTTGAAGTGTGACAACGACAGAGAACAGGCGAAGAAGACGATGTGTAGGCACCTGCAGAAGCATGGGTTTAAGCGTGGGTATACCCGGTGGACCCTTCATGGCGAGCCTGAACGTAGCAGAGAGGAGGTGGTGCGTCGGCGAACCGACAACAATGGTACCGAGATCGTTGACATTGTAGCTGACTTCAACGATGCACGTGAAGAGGGATCAGAGGAAGAACCAGAGGAGTCTGCGAGGGCCTTCTTAGAAATGTTGAATTCCTCAGAACAACCTCTTCACGACCACACAAACCAATGTTAGCTGGATGCCATTGCACAAGCAATGGCTATAAAGACCCAGTTCAACATGAGCAAAGATTTCTTTAATTCGATGGTGACATCTTGGGGTCGCTCTCTCCCCGAAGGTCAGAAACTGGCTAAAAGCTGGTATTATGCGAAGAAAATCCTTCGTGCACTTAAGATGCCCTATGAGCAGATACATGCTTGTCCAAATGGATGTGTCTTATTTACGAAAGAGTATGCCGATGACAATTATTGCGCCAAGTGCAAAGCCTCTAGGTATGTCGAGAGAGACCTCAGTGATGGTACGAAGAAACAGAGCAAAGTCCCCGCAAATGTTCTTTGATATTTTCCAATCTTGCCAAGAATTCAACGTCTTTATTGAACGAAGATACAGCCAAACAGATGACATGGCACAAATATGGGATAAGACGCAACAAAGATGATCATGGGAGACCGATGTTGATACATCTGTCTTGTGCCCAAGCATGGAAGAGTTTCGATCGAATACATCATGAGAAAGTAAAAGAGGCAAAGAATGCACGAGTTGCCATCGGAATCGATGGGTTCAATCCGTTTGGTATGGTGTCAAAGACATACAGTTGTTGGCCCGTGTTTGTTGTTGCCCTCAACCTCCCCCCCTAGCGCCCTAATGCAACGCAAGCACATGTTCCTGTCGTTGATAATTCCAGGGCCCAAGTATCCGGGGAAGAATATAAGTGTGTACATGCAACCACTGATAGATGAGTTGAAAGAAGCTTGGGTGAATGGGATACGGACATACGACGCTGCTATCAAAAAGAACTTCACAATGCATGTTTGGTACCAGTACTCACTTCATGACTTACCGGCACATTCACTTTTCATGGGGTGGTATGTGCATGGGAGGTTCCCATGCCCAAGGTGCAAGGCAAGCATGCAGTGCCGTTGGTTGCAGCATGGTCGCAAGTATTCTTGCTTCGATTTTCATAGACAACATTTGCGTCGTGACCATCCATTCAGACAAGACAAGAAGAACTTCATGAAAGGTGAAGTAGTTGAACACTCGGCACCACCTGAGATGACGGGTGAACAAATTCGTGATCAAATAAATGCTCTCCAGCCTGATCCCAAACGTCCAGGGTATTTCTTGGGATATAACGAAGAACACGCGTGGACTCACAAGCCATGCTTATGGGATCTCCCCTACTTCCACCAACTCGAGTTTCCACATAATATTGATGTAATGCACACTGAAAAGAATATCGCCGAGGCCATTTTTGGCACGTTGTTCAACATTGCTGAGAAGACGAAGTATAATACTAAGTCTAGACTTGATGTAATGAAGCTATGTGATAGACCCGAACAAAACTTGCAACAACCCGAGGGAAAGAAAAACTGGAGGACGCCAAAGGCGAGGTTTGTTCTTACTAGGGAACAAAAGGAGATACTCATGTGGTTCAAAACTTTGTTGTCCCCTGATGGGTTTGCAACGAACCTTATGAGGGCAGTGAAACTTGATAAATTGAAGTTCAACGGGATGAAGAGTCATGATTGGCACATATGGCTTGAGTGGTTAATGTCGGTGATGATTCGAGGCTATATCCTTGAGGATGATTGGGAAGTATTGGCAGAGCTTACCTATTTCTTCCGTGTTCTTTGTGCTAAAGAAGTATCTCCTACTGTGATAGATGAGATGGAAGAACGGGCCCCCGAGTTGCTCTGCAAGCTAGAGAAGATCTTTCCACCAGGATTCTTTAACCCGATGGAACATATGATTTTACACCTCCCTTCCAAGGCAAGAATGGGTGGCCCTATGCAGAATTGTTGGTGCTATGGACTTGAGAGAATGCATAAGACTCTTCGAGCTAAATGTAGAAATAAATGTAGAATTGAAGCCTCCATAGCCGAGGCATTCTTGGCGGAGGATATTACAAACTTCACGACATCATGCTATGCGGGCAATATTCCAAGCTTGCATAATGCAAAGTCTCGATACAATACTGGCGACCCTAAACATGAATCCAAGGGGGAGTGTTGGGAGCGGATCGTGGACTATTGGTGTTCCAAAGAGTATAGGGCGAAAAACAAAGATTATAGAAATCGACGAGCCGCAATGCTGGATCCACCACATCATCAAGGCAACTTGAACATTATGGAGTTCGGTGAACGTTGGGTATATCTTACTTCCCATATCGATTTGTTCTTCATAAGCTTTTTCTTGTCATACATGTTGCCAATCCTTGTGATGAAATCTTAATCATGTTGCTTTGGTTGCAGGCATCTCACCATAATGCTCCATTGGCCAACCTTTTCGTCTCGTATGCTTTGGCCCATAAGGCACCATACAAAACAGCCACGCCTTACGATGAGAATGACACAACGTCCGCGTACTCCAGCAAGACCGCCTAAGATCGGATGGAGAAATTTAAAGGGACGACAAAAGAGTTGAAAGGGCCCGAGTATGATGTGACAACAGAGCCTCTTGACCACGCGTTGGTCATGATCTCTGGAGAAGGCAAGAAACATGGCAAGGAAGCAATTGCAGGAGGCATGTTCCCTAGCTCCTCCCGTAGCTCTCTCCCTGAATACAAAGCTCGGTTAGGTATCTCAAAATCTTCTACATATAAACGCTCGACTCCAGCTATGGTTGAGATGGAGGTATTCTATACAAGTCCTTATATATATGTTTGTTTCTTACTTACTGTTGGATTGAAGATGCGATTGCCATGCCATATTTTGCAAGCCCGACTGGCGGAGGAGAGGCGAGTGGCGGCGGAGGAGAGGGCAGAGGAGAGGCGACTGGCTGATGAGAGGACGCAGCAGGTGGTGCAGCAGGCGGTGTTGGCACAAACTAGTCAATGCTTTGCAATGTTTGGGGTTAGTTCCTTAATTTCCAAACACATACATGAATTCTTCTACTACCAGTACTTAATCTTCACTCAAACATAATTTGCAGGCTTATTGTACCCAGAATGGTATGCCCGCTATGCAGATGCCTCAATCAGGCCATGGATCTAATACTGATGGATCTTCACATGCACGAGGCCCAAGCGACAACAACCTTGGTGGTTCTCCGAATGTTTGAGATCGAGTATGGTTAGTGCGTACATATCTCATTTACGTAGGTCTCAAATTTGTCAACGTAGAAACAAGTAGCTATCTGGATTCTTGAAGATCAAACTTATAAGTAGAGACAAGTAGAGACCATTTGAACCGTTTCAAACTAGAAACCATTTGAACAATTTCAACCATGATCTTAATTAACTATATGCATTCTTGAAGCTATTTATTTTCATGATTTAGAGACCACTTGAAGATATTCATGATTTAGAGACAAGTAGCTACTTATTTTCATGATTTAGAGACCATTTGAAGATCTCCATGATTTAGAAACTTGTAAGTAGAGACCGTTTGAACCATTTAAAGATCAGACTTATAAGTAGAGACAAGTATATACCATTTGAAACCATGATCAATTTATTCTCATGATTTAGAGACCACTTGAAGCTATTTATTTTCATGATTTAGAGAGCACTCGAAGATATTTATGATTTAGAGTGTTGATTTGAACCAATGTTATAAGTTGACACAAGTAGCTATTTATTTTCATGATTTAGAGACCATTCTTGAAGATCTTCATGATCTAGTGTTAAATTAGCATGTTCAAAATTGGATAAGTGTTCAAGAAACTCCATATGTACTAGAAGCTATTTATTTTGGAAACTCACTATGGAATATGGATCACTATTTATTTTGTTGTGTCGAAGTACTTTCTTTTGTCTATTTGGCATATTGATGATTTCAAGCACGTTATTTGTTCTTGTGCCAAAATGTGACAGACACCATTCAATCTTGTAGGTTGCCACCTGGATGCTCTTTGGACTACGACATGGACATGAAGGTATTTGTTGTAGTGCCAAATCTTACGTAGTGATGCCATCTTTGGTCATTGTGTATTATAAGTATGGGACTATATGCTCTGGAACTATATGCTATGGAACTTTGTTTTGGGACTATATGCTATGGAACTTTGTCATGGGACTATATGCTATGGAACTTTGTTCATTGTTGCTTATATTTGCTATGGAACTATGCTTTCCTGTTATGGTTCTGTGCTATGTGCTGTGAGGATCTTTGGTATGGATCAAGGCAATTACTATATTTTGTATTAAACTGTTTAATTTCTGATTATCAAAAAAAAAACTTTGCCGTCTAGGGACAGACGGCAAACCTGCCACATGTCGCTAGCATGTGCTGCCACTAGAATTTTGCTGTCTGGCCAACAGGTAGGTTGACGGCAAAGAGGTGGCGATTTGCCGTCTGAGTCGGTACCTACCTGACGGCAAAGTGTGCATCTTTGCCCACTGGGCCACGAACCCCAGACGGCTAAGTCCTACCATTTTGCCCACTGGACCAAGCACAACAGACGGCAAAGTATGCGTCTTTCCTGTCTGCCTGTACTGACAGTTGACGACAAAGATAATAGACTTTGCCGTCTGGCTGGATGGCCGGTAGATGGCAAAACACTTAACGCCGTCCGTCAGTCCGTCCGTTTCGTCTGTTGCAATATTTTGCCGTATGATTTTACCGGCTGACGGCAAAAGGAATAGACTGACGACAAAGTCTTTGCCGTCATCCAGAGAAAATAGCAGACGACAAAGTATTCTTTGCCGTCTGACTTTGCCGTCTAGTTCCTGACGGCAAACTCCTGGATTTACGTCTTTGCCAGGCAAACTCCTGGATTTACGTCTTTGCCATATGTTATCCACAGACGGCAAACTAGCAGTTTCATGTAGTGTTGTTCTTATTATCTTTACATGCTTATTTGGAAGCCCCCATCGTCTAATACAAATATACATGCCGCCCAGGATTCAGATTTTAATGTAAGATTATAAAGAAGAAGAGATAACATATTGTACTGGGTTAATAGCATTTAATAGCATACCATTTTTTTTGTTAGTGCATGATCTGAACGATGGCTTTATGAAATATACATGCTGCCCAAAAGTTATGTATGAAAAAAATTGATGCACATATGTAACAATATAATTGGGTTTATCAGAACTAATTAATGTTTGTTTTATGAGAAATAAACATTTGCACTTCTTCTTCAGTTAGTTGGGTTGTTAGATTGCTGCTTCTCTCTCTGTTGGTTTATGATCTTTTGGGTGCAGAATGGTAACAAATTGCTGCATCATCATGGCTAAGGTGTCCATACCCCTAAGTAAGCATGTTATACAAATATGTTTTTTTTCAAACTTAGATTTCTCAGTGTGATAAACATATTTTCAATATAGCTTGATTTAACACATGGGCTTTCTATTACGAATATCGAATACGTCCTTGCAAAATGAAACTATTTTTATTGACAACATGGATTTAGCGGGTCTCTGCGCCATTTGGCGCAACGGGTCAACTAGTAAACATATGAAAGGAATACTAGCAACTAGTACATGATAACCAGGTGCATAACAACATAGCACGAGAGTGAACATGAAACTCTAAGCATTACCGGAACAACGATAACCATATTTTCAACAGGCAAACATTTACTAAATATTCAAGTTGAAACCATGTCCACTGCATGACTATCATGCAAGTGGGTATTGTGGCTTGCCTGGGGATGAAGAAGGCACCGGGGAGAAGTGCGGTGAAGCCACGGAAACGAAATGCCGGAAACAGTTCTCTCCCGGAGGGGTTGTTTACGAGCAATTCTAACGGGGCTAACCCCGTTAAGAGGCTTTGCCATCTGCCAGCAGATGGCAAAGCCACAGGCTCTTTGCCATCAGCCAGCAGATGGCAAAGCCACAGGCTCTTTGCCATCAGCCAGCAGACGGCAAAGAAGCCTTTACCGGCAGGGTTTCGGACGACAGGTTTGCCATCTGCTGGCAGATGGCAAAGCCTTTGCCATCCGCCGACCATGCCTTTGCCATCTGCCATGGCAGATGGCAAACTGCCAGATTCCAGTAGTGCAAGGGCAAAATGGTCATTTCTAGTATGTCAAACCATATTGAAAATTATCTAAACAGAACGGGCTCGACGAGACGAAGACGTGAGCTTTGGTTTCACATCGATCGAAGCTACGGTTGAAAAGTTGTGAGGAGTTGAAGTTCAGGGACTTTTTTGCAAAAATAATATTCACAGCCGGGTCCCTGAGTGGATAAGAAAGAAACGGATTTTTAGTAAATATGCTTTCGAGCAGAGAAAGCGTACTTTAGGCAAAAGAAGAATGAAAGAGGCTTTCAGAAGAAGAAAACGTATCAACATGAAATACGTTTTCACTTAAATGAAAACGCCCTCAGGTAAAAGTGTCTCCACTTACGTTGAGCTGGCAGGGGGGTCAAGGCACGTGAGGCTAACTGGCGGGGTCCGCGCGCAGGGGGGTTTCGACTTGGCGCGTCTCCTTCCTCCCGCTCATGTGCGCCCATGAGTAGAGGAGGAACAGGGGAGGGAAGGGGAGCGGCGGCCTGGCCGGCTCCGGCCGTCCCCGGCCAAGGAGAGGCCACCGGCGGGTGCGGCCCGACGCGGCGCCTCCATCCCCGTGATCAGCCAGCGCCGAGGCGGCCGAGGGCGACGGCAAGAGGCGGCGACACAAGGAGGACAGAGGAAGGAAGAGGCGGATGGTCGGCGAGGGAACGGGCGACTCCGGCGTGCTCTGGCCGATATGAGGACACCGACGGGACCACGAACCATGTTGCGTCCGTTCAGACGGCTAGTAGGCGCTGGGGAGGAGTGGAACGGAGGGGACGGGCGGGGCCATGGGAGGCAGACGCGGAACGGGTGGAGGTGGTACTCGGTGAAGCAGAGCGCTCCGGCGAGGGATGATGGGGTGGGGCGACTCGTGAGGAGGAGGAGAAGCTCTTGGACAACTTGGGATGAGGAGAGGAGGCTCGGGCTCGCTGGAACCAAGGAGGAACCGCGGTGGCCTAGGCGAACTCCGGCGAAAAGAGGAGGGGGCGAGGTCTTCGGGGGCAAATGAGGCGGGGGAGGGACTTGTGAGCTGCGGAGGGACTCGGGTCACACTTATATAGCCGAGGGGAGGTCTCTGGATCACCAGAAGCAAGCTCAACTAGTGCACTAATGGTGGACAAAGGCTGGGCATGGCACGGGCATGGAGCTAGCGGCTCATTTATGGCGAACCAAGAGGGGGCCCGAGCACGGGGTGATGAAGGCGATCACGGGGAAGCTCCAGGACATGGTTTCACGTCGAGACGAGGAGGGAGACGATGGGAACAGTGGCAAGAAGACTCCAGAGCATGCAATTTTCATGACATCGCGTGATCACCATGCGCACTGGAGCAAACTGCGGGTTTTGGTCAAGCCGACCATGTCTAGCGGATTGACCCTAGTGCCCTTAGTCTAAGTGAGGAAATAAATCGGTCCAGGGGAAAAGAAGTGATTCACACCTAGCTCCAAAACATTGCAACAACAAGGTGTTTGTAACTTGTTGTGGCTCACACATGTGAAGTTAGACTTTGTTCTTTGGCAGAGTGTGATCAAGCACTAAGGTAATCCTTATTACCAAAAACCAGCTTAATCGGAGGAGTTTAGAGGCGGGTTGCTGTAGAAAGTGCCATAATGGCCAGATTTAGATATTTGGATGATGCACTCACATACATGATTGTATTGAGCTGAATTTGAGCATGGCACAATGATTTGAAGATATGAAGATGATCAAAAAGGTTTCTGGCCATTTGGATGAATGGAGTGATGGATTGATCCACAACTTGGTGGAGGGAGTTTATATGAAAAAATAGAATGTCCTGGTAAATTGGCAGCTTAAATGAAGCAATATAAAATATAGTTGCTTCACAAACTGAAAATTTGGACAAAATCAAATAATTGAAGATGAGCTCACATGGTGGCATGACATGAGCTCAACTTTGGTGGAGGACTATGATATGATGATATTGAGGACCATGAAAAATTCCAACTCATTTGGATATGCCTAGCTTGTACCTCCACAAAGTTTCTTTTTGGAAAGAAACTTTGGAAAATCATAATTAAATAATTACTAGGAAAATGAGGTTGAATTTTGGCATGTGAAAATGATATGGACATGAAAAGATGTGCAAGAAGTTTGAGGTCAATTGGGCAAAGGAAAATAGCACTTGCTTCACAATGTGCCATTTAGGGCAGAATAGGAAATGAATTATTTGAGGACTGTTTTTGAACATCTCAATGAAATGTTTTGCCACATTTGATGAAGATATGACCCAAACAATTTATGAGAATTATTTGGGATTTTTTGGAGTGATAGAAATATAGGTTGCTTCACAACCTAGGGCAAATTGAGTTATTCCTTTAATATAAAAGGAATATTAAGAATATTAGGATTTGGTCCAAGGTGGAAATGGAAAGGTCTAGGGAAGGATTTGGGTATGAAAAGCCACTCTGGAAAGAAAGTAGAGGTCATCTTCTTCAGTTTCCAGACCACACAACCACTGAAAAAGAAAACTCAGGCAAAAACCTCAGAAAATCAAAAGAAAAAGAAAGGGCCAAAAATTAGGTTGTTACAAAGATGGTGTCTCAATGTTGTCTTTCTTCAAGACTTGTCGATTCTTGTATCACCCACTGGTTTTCCTTCACTTGCATATCCGGTGAAGAAGTCGGATGCGTACCGTGAATTCTTCCTTGTGCGCGGGACTTGCATGAACTTGGCAGCATACTCACTGTATGAAGAAATATTGGATTTTTTTGAGGCATACCTTTGTTCCGACTGATTCTTATTTCTGACTTAACTATTGCAGATCTGACTCTTGGGAAACAATATCATATGCTGACAGCTCGTTGTTTATTTTCTTGTACTAGTGTTGTACTGAAGAAGATTGGGCAGCTTGTGTTGGAAGCGATCGGGGTATCGTGCTGAGGAAGACTGGGTGGCTTGTGCTCGAAGCTTTCAGCGAATAGCTTGCTGAGGAAGGCTGGGCAGCGTACCTTATAAGATTCCCCCCTTAAAGGCTTGCTGGGGAAGACTCGGTACCTTATGCCAGAAGCTTTTGCAATACCTTATTGAAGAAGACTGAATATCTTGCACAGGAAAATCATTCATACCTTACTGATGCAGACTGGGGAGCGTGTCGTGTACGCTTCACTGATAAATTATGGAGAAGGACTGAGCTGTTTTTCTTTGTGAACTAAATAATATATATATTCTTGTCATTCCGGCTGCTGATTACTTGTATGAAAAGAAATGTCTGACTATTCTTGCTGAATTCATTGCATATTTGGACTGACTTCTGGGTGTCGCATGCTTCAAAACTGACTTGTGGGCGAACCAATTATCGGGTACAGACCATACCTTTGACCTGGTATGCATGTTGGACTTGGATCCAGTTTTGTTCTCCTACTAGTTTAATCATTGCCGCAATAAAGGTGTATCTTTGTCGGGTACTTGTTACTGAAAGTCTGAGCAGAATATTCTTGTATTCAGACCGGTTGTCTGCAATACAATGCTATTAGCTGAAAATCTCATTGCCTTTAATTGAGCTCCTTGGTGTATATCTTTACTTCTCACGACTTTATTTGATCCAATGTCGGTTGATGAGCAATTTCCATAAGGGGGTAACACCGAAGATTCAAAACAAAGAAACACGAGAAAACGAGCGATTGCAATAAAGCACGCAGCAAACAAGCTACAAAACTGCTCCACACAGGCACACACAAGTATAATACTAGAGCAAATGCACATGCACTACACGAAGGACTACACCCTGCGCTTGAGAAAACGCTTAGGAGCTGACAAAGAAGCTAAGGGAGTAGCGAGTGGAACTCCTGACTCCGAAACTCCGGATGGATGAGGCGGAGGAGTTGGAGAAGCTGGTGGAGACTGAGGTAGGGTGGCACCAAACAATCTCCTGGCTCGAATGGCATCTCGGACTAACTCGGAAATAAGAAGACACTTGGTCGTCATGTAACGGGACATGGCGAGGATAGCCGGGTCATCTTGGGGATTGACAGACGAGAACTTGATCCGCTTAGGATTCTCGATGATGGTGGGATAGTATTGATAAGCACAGTTCTCTTGCACCATGCTCTCTTGATGACGAAGACCGGTGATTCCTGCCATTGCGACAAGCTGAACGACATGCTCAGGAGTAGCACCATAACCACCATAGAAACTGTAGGTGCGCTTACCAACAGGAATTGGGGATGATAGATGAACATGAGCAACATACTCCAGGATTCTTCCCCCAACAGAAAACTGGAATACTTGATAATGGGGTGGATCTCAAGGGGATAAATGCTAAGCCACATGTCGCCAAGGAGGGCGGCAAAGCTGAGGGGTGCAGGAGTGGGATTGAACGCAATAGGAAAAACACCGGGAGCTCTGGAGAGGGCGCTGAACTCATGGAAGCCGACGACCATCTACGCACGAAACCGGGGTTAGGGGTAACCGAAATAAGACTATATGTAGCAAACAAATGCAACAACCAAATGCAGCAAGCAAGGGAAACAACCGGACCCTATACTACTATTTTCTAACGTTCCAGCGGACTAGGACACTCTACAGCCAGACCTGCTCTGATACCAAGCCCTGTGGCACCCTGGCATAGAGAAACCGGAACGCCTCATATTCCAGCCCAGAGATTGAGGTGAAATCTTCTAGAATACGAAACTGCTTAGCATAGAACAAACCAGCTCTCTATTACAACACTAATACTAATACAAGGTCTCTGATATTACAATGAATAACAACGACATAGTGACACTACGCCAACCACAGTTGCTTTATGTAGGCAGCATAACAACTTGAGGCAGCGGAACCTCTACTGGCAGCGGAACAACGAACGACAAAGATGGACTCCAATCCACAGGGACTTTGCCTGGAATGTTTATCCTAGCTCATGAACACAGGAACCACACCAAACAAGCAAGCAAACCGGGAACGACCTGCAAACTGGCATGACATGCCATGTCAGTACATTGAATGTACTTTCAAGCTCACGATAACCAAAAGAAGTCAAGACAAACAACAACATGACATTAACAGGTTAAAGCAATCATGAGCATGATACGTGGCATGCACAAACTGAACATGATACGGTTAGCACAAGCATAGCATGAGCATATGAAGATGATGATACTACATGCAACAGGTTAACATTATCATGTACCAACTTACTATTGTCTGGAGGTTACCACATAACCATCTCAGGCATCAACTTACCAACATCGGTATCCATGATACCTCCGTGATCATCTCGCGATCACATAAAGATCAATCAACTTTGGTATCCATGATACCTTTGTGATCTTCTCTCGATCACAACCAACCACTTTCTCATCATCGAACCGGGGTTGTTATTAAACAAGTTATTATTATAGTTGGCTCATAGTGTGACCGACTATGAACTGGGCTCATATCTGCGGGCGCGACTATCAATAGATTTAAACACACACACTTTGCAGAGGTTAGTACATTGTACACGCACCACAGAACCCATGGCCTCGCACTCCCATTCGGGTGGACCAACGGCGTTCCAACAAAACCGATGTATTGCCATCACACTCTCCCAGCCGCTCCGACAAACTCCCCTTTGGGCTAAGTCCTGGGTGGCCCCGATGTCAACCCGTAACACTACAAAAAATACACTTCCGTGATGATACGTGTTTTTCACAGTAGGTCACGTTTTCTTTCATGCATGTACATCCATGACGATTTTATGACAGAATCAAGATAGTCATACTTGTGCTGTCGTAGAAGTGTTCCATGACATTACCAAAATTATCATCTCGGAAGTGTCCACTTCCATGATGATAAATCACGTGTCATGGAAGTGCTTTCGTCAAGGGTGACCTACATGTGTCATCCATCGTAACGGGTCACTGTTAAGCTATCAGGTCCAGTTTGGATACAATAACCCGCTATCAGCCA
The DNA here is from genome assembly GCF_002162155.2 of Triticum dicoccoides. NCBI lineage: Eukaryota > Viridiplantae > Streptophyta > Magnoliopsida > Poales > Poaceae > Triticum > Triticum dicoccoides. The sequence continues at coordinate 429,411,360 of NC_041393.1, read as the reverse complement.
CGACCAATGGGGATTTTCCACGTGTAAATTTCTCATTGGCCGGAGGAACCACGTGTTCGCTCACCGTTGGGACAGATGTCATCCACTAATTGGACCGAAGGTGCCTATGATACGTCGACACATGACACGGCCCAACAGAGGCCCATCCGGTAAAAAGGCCGGCCAGTTTGACTTGGTCAAAAGGTAGCGGGATGGCCCACAGAAAGCATATTAATGGCCTACTCGCATATAGCCCATTTACAGCCCGCTAATCACGGCCCATTACGGCCTACCAGAATTTAGCCCAGTAGCGTCATCTAGGCCATCCAATATTATTCCAGCCCATTGTAACTTCCGGCCCATGTATGGCCCATGACGTCTTTCGGCCCATATGAGTCGCTTTGTAACTCTTGGCCCATTAACGGCTCGTGGTGAAACCGGCCCATAATGAACAGAGTATCGCTTTACACCCATTAACGGTCCATTATTCCATTGGGTCGTTTCCAGCCCGTGTTACCTTTCGGCCTTCTTAGGGCCCATTTATTCTTGGGCTAATTTCCAGCATTTGGTTACTTACGGCCCGTTATTGGCTTTTTCTGCTTGTGGGCCAAATTCAGCCCTTGGTTACAGTCAGCCTGTTTGTGGCCCATTAATCCGTTGGGCCGTTTACATAGCGTCATCAAATACGGTCTATTAACGGCCCATTATGGTCAGGCCATAAAACGTACGATTTCCACTCTAGCCCATTTACGGCCCATTTTGCGGGCCGTTATTGGTCCATGAATAGTACGACCCATGTTTGGTGAAATGATGAAATGACCCATACAAGGACCATAGATTAGACGGCTTGTAGAAGGCCCATGGATCCTACGGCCCATAGAAGGCCCATGGATCCTATGGCCTGTAGAAGGACCATTGATCGTCTGGCCCGTAGAAGGCCCATGGATCATACAGCCCATGGAGGGCCATGGTCACTACAAAAGGTAGCAGGACCATGGTTAAAACAGTCCATGTGTTGCCATGGTTATTGTGGCCTAGTTATAACAATAGGCCACCAGGAAAACGCAGAAAAAGAACTGCAGTGACTACAAGAAAACAACTAAACAAGACAATAAGGAAATAAATAAGCAAGCAACTAACGCTAGGCTATATCGGCTATTACACATATTACATCCACTGGGCATCAAAGTTCGCCACCAGTGCAAATATAGGGAACAAAGCAGCATATTACATACATTGGCCATCTAAATTTACCAGCAGTGCAAATAAACACGGCAGCAAAACAAGTCCATAACTGAAACAACTTCAGAAGAGCTCAAGAAACGTTATCCTGGGTATCCACCATGCTGGCAATAAGCTTAGCAAGCTTATTAGCTTTGTCCTGTTTGGCACTAAAATCCTTCAACGCTTGCTGTTGCACCAGAAAGTAGGCATTTGAATGCTCCAGGGACTTCCACAGTCCTTGGGCTTCTTGTTGCAGCACCGCTGATCGATGTCTTTCAGCTTGTAGTTGAGACTCAAGAAACCAAACTGATTCAGACAGTGAGTTTGAATAGCTTGTGCCAGCGGTTGTGGCCTGTAACTCGAACACTAAACCAAGACATGACTTTGGGGTTGTCTCAATGTCTTCAAGATAGTATTCCTTAGCTGCTTTATCTGCTTTGTTGGAGACCAATAAGGATGTCTCACTATCCTGAACCTTATCTGCATTACTTCCTTTACCATTGCTTAATAAGGCACTCTTCCCCAAAATTCTGCCAGCATTCTAAAAGAAGAAACAAGCAGACACATAACAGGTTTAGCATGTACTAGTATATGAAACTCATTTCGGTGAACCAGTTCATTAGTAAGGTGGACATGATTAAACTACCAAGTCTTCTATTGCCAAGTAGTACATAATAAAAGCATCAAACAAACATATATCTATGTCCTATGGTCACTTCATTGTCTTGCCAAATCAAAATAGAGACACTGTTCAAATCATATCAGTTCAAGACAAAGCAGCACTAAAAGAATACAAAGCATGAGAAACTACACGACACAACAAGATTTTAGATGGGTACCACGGGTCTACATGTACAACAACACTATTGGCTTTGTTGTGATGCGAGTAATGTGCATGATATGAGAAGTCAACTGTATACACAATTGAAATTGAAATCAACAGAGCTATTTATAAGAGCAAACCTGTTAAAGAAACATGCGTAAACATACTTGTTGTGCTATTGGAGTTTTGATTGGATCCTTCAATTTAAAAATAAGTTTTTATGAGTAAACACAGTGATACAAGAGCAAAGTAGTATGCACGCTAGCAATCATAGTTAAAAAATGCGCGCCTAAGCGAGCGCTTAAGCGCGTCTAGGCTCTAGGCGTTGGCAAAACGCATTGCGCATAACTACGCTTAATCTGTGCATAACTGCGCATAAGCATGCGCTTTGGTCAATAAAGCGCAAGGCGGATAGCAATGGAATCTTAAATGAGAACAGTTGTTCTTCAGGTTTAAGCACTTGTTCTACATGAATAGAGTACAGTGAGATGCAGGCATATAGTACTTAAAAATAAAAAAATGAGCTCATAGACCTTACCACATTCTTGGTTTGGGACCAGTACAGAACAAGGCGTTCCCAGTCATCGTCCAGTAAATGTGTCTCACGAGAACGTAAGGGAATTTGATGAGTTTCTTTGTCACTGAAGTACGTTTACTTCAGGTAATTCTGATACTGCCACCAAGCATTCTTGAAGATAGCAGAGGTATTAGCACAGGTTATCTCATCCTATGTTTCCAAATAGGTCATTCTCTATAGAGAAAAATGGGAAAATTTACTGTGTTATAACCATCATGGAGGTAGAATGTATGGGACAAAGCAAAGTAATTGCCATGAATAACATTACTTACACATAACTCCTGGACAAACACCTGCAACTTTAATTTTCCTTCATCTTCAGTATAATATTTCCATGATGGGAAGATACACACATAGGATTTAACAACATCAAATGTGATAGATGCTAAACTACGAATGGCTGGTTGTGCTTCCTCCACAGGAATAGGTGTACTAACTGCTTGAGTTGGGGTTCGCCGTGGTAGTACTGACGCTTTGGGCACTAGAGCTGCCTTACTAACTGCTCTTGTTTGGGAGATCTGTGGTGGAGATGGTGTTGTGTCAACAGGAACTGGGTTACTATCTACTAGGGTTCGGGTTAGATTGGGTGAAGCTAGTTCTCTATCCATCTTAGTAGGGGTATAATCTGCGAGAGTCTGGGTTATGTGTGGTAGGGCTGGTTCTCGTGCATGTACAACCGGGGTGCTATCTCCACCAAGAGGTAACACTGTTTTATTTGAAGACCGTGTTTTTACTCAGCTAGATACTGCCATCACCCGCCCCAATTCAAATAGCCGATAAACAGGAAACATAGTTGAATGTACAAACATTGTATGAGAGACATATGCAATAGATAGTGTGGAAAAAGGAGGACATGAAATAGTTGACATGTATATTGTTTAACTAAAAAGGATAGCATGAGATAATTTCACATATATGATGTCTATCTAAACTGGATAGCATAGCATGACATAAGTCAAAGATATGATGACTAACTAAATAGGATGGCATGAGATAATTATATGATGTCTTTAGTAAACAGGTTCACATGACATAATTCACATACATGTTATCTGAGTAATCAGGATCACATGATTTAATTCACATATGTGATTTATATGCTAAACAGAGGGCATTCGATATGATGTCTGAACTAAGAACATGGTGTTGAATATTGTGTATATGATGTCTAAACTATGCAATGCAAGACACTATATGCATGATATGAGCAGTATAAGCATGCCAAGTTAGAACATACACCTCGGTGCTGGAATAGGACTGGTCATCTGTCTCTAAATCCATCTCCGAGCAGCAATCGGGAACCAGCAAGAGATCTGCTTCGACAGGTAGCACTGTCTACTCTGAAGACCTTCTTTTCACTCCAGATTTTTCCATCACCCACTCAAATGGCTGATTCACGGGAAGAGTAGTTTAATGTACAAAAATTGTCGATAAATGGAAATGTAATGAAGAAAAGGATGGGCAAGATATCATTCAAATATATGATGCCTGGTTAAACAGGATAGCATTGCATATTTCACATATATTATGGCTCGCTAAAAGAGATGAGACTACATAATTCCCATATATGATATAGAAACTAAATAGGTGGCATTACAGAACATGTGTAAACTAAGCAGATGACACATATGATGTCGAAAGTAGGCACTGCAAGGCAACATATGCATGATATGACTAACATCATCATGCCAAGTTAGAGCAAACACCTTGGGGGTAAATAGGAGTGGTCAGCTGCATCTGAATCCGCCTAAGAACAGATATCTTCCTCTAGATTACAATCTGGGGAGGGGGAGGGTTTGCCATTGAACCCACCATGGAGCGATGTCTGCATGACATTGTATTGCCTTGCAAAACTCTTCTCTTTTTCTCTACATGTTCAACATGACTGTGTAAAATATCTGACATGCATACGAAAAAAAATAGTGAGATTATGTAAGGAGAGCATGCAGAAATCTAGAGTGATGGTAACAACCAGTGGATGGATCCAAAAATAATGATAGCAGGCTGATGATAGCTTTAATTCAATAAAAATACAGATGATGATTGCTTTACTATTTCTTTCCCACCCAAGATGAACGACATAGGCAGATATACTATTCATTGCTGCCTCGATATGTGCCAGATAATAGACAAGGATACTATTCATTGCTGCCTCCATATGTGCCCCACAACTAATTTTAAAACTCAAGTTTGAACATTAATTTGGACCCGAGTTGGAGTCTAAGAGGTGAACATGACGATAAAGTAACAGGTAATATTAAGCAATGCATAATATAAGCAGAAACAAAAGAGTGTGACCTCTCTTGTGGACCCATGTACTCCTCAGGTTCATCTGCTGAGTCGATGATGGTGATGCCGCTGCAGTGGGTGCCGGCGGCAGGGAAGGAGATCTGAGGCGGCGAAAGACGGTCAGGAGTCATGATGTCTGGTTTGGTGGATGCTTCTATCGATGGAGCAGCTCAGGTGAGGTGGACGACGTCGCGTCAGGAGCAGGACAAACCACACAAAGTTTTCTTCGACACCTACGTGTAACTGAAGTAATTCTGTAAGGGCTCCTTTGGCTTGCAGGATTCAAAAAACGCAGGGATAGGAAAAACACCGGAATAGGATAGGAATGCACGTGGGAAACAGGGCATTTGTAAACACAGGATTTCTGTCAACTTGGGTGTTTGGATCACATGAATTGGAAGAGCAGAGGAATGCAAAGAAACATGGCCAAATTAAACTGAAACCGTATGAAGGCGTGTGCAGTTAGAATGCTATTCTGTCACTAATGCACTTGGTCTTGTTTTGATGCATAGGATTTTGAAAAGTAGGTCCAGGTGGATGTTTTGCTCCATTGCTTTCAACAAAATGCATGAATAATTGAATAGTAGAGTGCCATAGGAAAATTTCCACTTGCTATGTTTTTCCTTCAGTTTTTCATTTGAACCAAAATAGCCCTAATGGATGGACATGAATGTAGAGTAATAAGTGATGCCACAAGTGCACAACCTCTTTGCCGTAGCCGTGTCGACCTCGGCATCATTGGGTTGGTTGCTGAAGAAGTTGAGGCAGAGGTGGCTGGTGGAGGTGTGGAGAAAGATCAGAGGAATCTGTAGACGGCGTCCAGGGCACTGCTCTATTGTGATGGATGGTTTCGTCATTGGAGCAGCTGCGGCGAGCCGTAAGACGTCGAGGCTGAAGCAGTATAAGACAGACATCGTTAATCTCAAGTGGGATTCTAATAGCATCTCCAATAGATGATGTGAAATACATTACCGAAAAGTGATAGATGTAAAATTTACATCACCAAAAACACCTGACTACAACAGATGAGGTAAAAACTATTGACTCTAGACTTAATTATCAAAACTGAAATTTACTGTGGAATCTGTTACTATCGAAACTGAACGCACTGGTAGCAGAGAGGCACTTCACATGTAGTTTAGGCCGATCGAGCACTAGTAGTAGAGAAACAGTGATCCAAATCAGTAGGCGATCGACGGGGAACACAATAGCAGATAGCAGCCGGAGCAATAGCGCCTGGAGGAGCAGCATGAACTAGAGCCAGAGCAGCAACGCGTGTAGCTGCAATTGCCTGTGTACAACATCAGCAGCGCGAGAGAGCAAGAGCAAGAATAGAGCAGCGACATGAGCAAGGGGGAGAGTAGAGCAGCAGCGCGAGCGAGCGAGCACTGGAGCAGCAGCAGCAGTGCGAGCGAGCGAGCGCTGGAGCAGTAACAGCAGCAGTAGCGCGAGCGAGCGAGCGAGAGCCGGAGCAGCAGCAGTAGAGCGAGCGAGCGAGAGCCAGAGCAGCAGCAACAGATCCGGCTGGTATAGGCGCCGCCACAGAAGGGGCCTCGCGCTAGGGGAGAGCCGCCGTGGAGATGTCGTCCGCGGTGCCGGCTTCAAGGTAGTCATGCCATGGGTTGTGGGATGGAGCACCGTTGGCGCCGGGAGGTCAAGTTAAGGAGAAGGTGCGATGCGATGAGTGTACAACCTCTTTGGTGGCGCCGAGTAGGCCTCGGCTTCGTCCGAGGAGTCAGTGAGGATGTTGTCGTTCCCGTGGAGCAGGTTAAGGCAGTGCTGTGGGGATGGAGCAGCCACGATAGACGAGGCGATCGTCGGAGCAGCTCCTTGGAGGTGGAGGACGGAGTGGCTGAACCGGCGGGATGACAGATCCTCATCCGGGGAGGTGGATGAGGGACGTCGAGCTGTTGCGGTGGACAACGGCATCGGGGAAGAGACTCCGGCTGGGCAGCGGTAAGGTGGCGGACGGAGGAGGGTGGGGTTTCACGGCTGGAGTAGAGAGGTTATGGCGACCTGGGATTTTGAATGGTGAAAAGGAGGCGACGGGAGGGAGAACCATGACTTAGGGACGCGCTTGTCCAAAATGTAGGGTGTGTTACAAAAGTACCCCCACCGATTCGAACTAGCAGCCCTTTCAGCTCAGGGTTAGAAGGGGGATTTCACGTGTAGGGATTTGGCAGCTGGAGGGAGATTTCACGCGTTGTAATTTCGGGATAGCAAGGCGCGGGTTGTGAAGGCGCGCATTTTGGGTGCACGATATCTGAATTTTCGGGATATAATAGGGCGTGGGTTGAATTTTAGGGACAAGCCTAACGTGTAATATTGTACGTACCAAATCAATTCGCACTTCCCTTAACGAAAAAATGAAATAAAAATAAAGCTATTCACACCACACAAAGAGAGAGTCTTGTCACGTTTTACTGTACAAATGCTATTCAAAGCTACGTATGAATCCATGTTATGTCCATTAAATTTTTTCGCTGCCTGTATAATGCATGTAACCTACTCATACCAACATTTTAGTGCATTCCAAATGTCTATACTACCGCTGCAATTCGAACTTGATTTGAATTCATTTCTCTATTTGAATAAGAATCTACAATCATGATTGTTGCCAACTTAAACCATCATTCATGTATTATCTTGACAACACACCACATGATTACTATAGAGATAGATATGAACGCGAATTCAAATTTTTGAACACACTTAATGTTGATTCCAAATAATAGTACATTTGATGTACTAACTAGATACTCATGATCTAAACCATGTTCCATACGTACACCATGTTTATCACACAAGGTATAGTGGCCCGCCCCCTACATTATGACAAGTATTTAGCCCTGAGCTGCAAAAGCCACACATTATCCCAAATTATAATCAATGTTCTATATATTTTATGTAGCATAACATGTTAATAACCACACCATGCATATCACCATAATATATATTCATGCATGCGTCGGTTTAAAACACTATGATATCTTCTTCAAATATCCGAATCCACTTTTTTTATAATGAATTATGATCTCTGTTCGTCTTTTACACCTTCAAGATCCTCTTCTCTTTATAGCTAGCTAGTGCTAACTTTCTATCGTGCATTTGCACACGCCCGCCCCCTCTCACCCTCCCACAGCGTCCCCTCCATCGCACGCATTCGTTTCTCTTTAGGTCGTTCACCCATGGTGTGTGTAGGCCGCCTCGCTCCTTCTTTCTGGCACACACCGGTCGATATACCTCTATAGCCAAGTGTGCCTACCACAAACACACACTTCCCCTCTTTTCTTCTCACCGTCCATGCCCCCTATGTCCAATACGGTTCCACGCAGGTGCACACTCCCGCCCCTCTTTTCATCGATCTCACACTCACACACTCCTTCCCCCTCGACATAGTAGGCCTCTTGCACCACCTCCAAGCCGCACCCCTCTCCACATGTCCGCCGGTCCGGACCTTATTTGCTTCTAACACATGCAGTCATGTATACGTACCGATCTCACTACATATAGCTAGCTTGGTCGACTATAATTCTTTTTCGCCATGCACCAGTCGACTTACCTCACTAGTTATGTCTCTCCCTTTCTCCGACACACGACGATTGATCTTCCTATGTAGTTACGTCCGCTTAACACAACCATATCGTCCCCCCTCATCATCCTTGCATACCTCCAGACTCGTCTCTCACATGCACGTGCATAGATAGACATACACCCCCTGTCTTATTCATATTACAGTCGTACCCTCCTTTTGTCTAGCAGGCCTCTCCCACCATTTGTGAGAAGTAACTCCACCACCAACCCTCCGACACTCTACCCTTATCTTTCTCCCAACCTTATTCCTCTGCTACACATATGCATGGATGCCGATCGACCTTCCTCTATACATAGCTAGGGCTCTCTCCTTCTCACAACATATACTAGTCGATCTACCTCTCTATAGTTAGGTCTCAGCCCCCTCCCCCCCACACTGATAGTCGAACGTTTTAGGTAGGTATCCATGCCATAGAGAAAAACTGCACCTCCGCCCTCTCACATTCCAGTAGGCCAACCGCCCTGTATCTTTGACGTGGGCAAACACAAATTCGATGGCACTCTTTATCGATCGCGCACCCACACACTTCATCCCTGTTATCGATTCTATGGATATCTCACGCCGATGATCCCTCCACCATCTTCTCGTGGATCACTCCCTCTATATATGATATATCCATGACTCTGTTTCACACACATTGCATATGTTACTTTTTTTCATTGAGATATCATCGACGCATTGCCTCTGTTTCGCACAAACCATCTCTCTCACACCCACACATACATACTTGTGTTGGGGAACGTTGCAGAAAATTAAATTTTTTCCTACGGTTTCACCAAGATCCATCTATGAGTTCATCTAAGCAACGAGTCAAGGGAGTGAGTTTGCATCTACATACCACTTGTAGATCGAGTGCGGAAGCGTTCAAGGGGATGGTGATGATGGAGTCGTACTCGTCGTGATTCAGATCATCGATGACCAAGTGCTGAACGGACAGCACCTCCGCGTTCAACACACGTACGGGACGGGAGACGTCTCCTCCTTCTTGATCCAACAAGGGGGAAGGAGAGGTTGGTGATGATCCAGCAGCACGACGACGTGGTGGTGGATGCAGCAGAACTCCAGCAGGGCTTCGCCAAGCGACTACGGGAGGAGGACGAGGTGTAGCAGGGGGAGGGAGGCGCCAAGAACAAGGGTGCGGCTGCCCTCCCCCTGCCCTCCTTTATATAGGCCCCTAGGGGGGGCGCCGGCCCTGGGAGATTGAATCTCCCAAGGGGGCGGCGGCCAAGGGGGGAGGAGTGCCCCCAAGGCATGTGGTGCGCCCCCCCCACCCTAGGGTTTCAACCTTAGGCGCAGGGGGTGGGCCTAGGGGGGCGCACCATCCCACTATGGGCTGGCTCCCCTCCCACTTCAGCCCATGGGGCCCTCCGGGATGGGTGGCCCCACCCGGTGGACCCCCGGGACCCTTCCGGTGGTCCCGGTACATTACCGGGTGACCCCGAAACTTTCCCGATGGCCGAAATACCACTTCCTATATATAATTCTTTACCTCCGGACCATTCCGAAACTCCTCGTGACGTCCGGGATCTCATCCGGGACTCCAAACAACATTCGGTATGTTGCATACTCATATTCATACAACCCTAGCGTCACCGAACCTTAAGTGTGTAGACCCTACGGGTTCGGGAGACACGCAGACATGACCGAGACGACTCTCGGGCAATAACCAACAGCGGGATCTGGATACCCATGTTGGCTCCCACATGCTCCTCGATGATTTCATCGGATGAACCACGATCGAGGATTAAACAACCCCGTATACAATTCCCTTTGTCAATCGGTACGTTACTTGCCCGAGACTCGATCGTTGGTATCCCAATACCTTGTTCAGTCTCGTTACCGGCAAGTCACTTTACTCGTACCGTAATGCATGATCCCGTGATCAACCACTTGGTCACTTTGAGCTCATTATGATGATGCATTACTGAGTGGGCCCAGAGATACCTCTCCGTCATACGGAGTGACAAATCCCAGTCTCGATCCGTGTCAACCCAACAGACACTTTCGGAGATACCTGTAGTGCACCTTTATAGTCACCCAGTTACGTTGTGACGTTTGATACACCCAAAGCACTCCTACGGTATCCGGGAGTTACACGATCTCATGGTCGAAGGAAGAGATACTTGACATTGGAAAAGCTCTAGCAAACGAACTACACGATGTTTGTGCTATGCTTAGGATCGGGTCTTGTCCATCACATCATTCTCCTAATGATGTGATCCCGTTATCAATGACATCCAATGTCCATAGCCAGGAAACTATGACTATCTGTTGATCACAACGAGCTAGTCAACTAGAGGCTCACTAGGGACATATTGTGGTCTATGTATTCACACGTGTATTACGATTTCCGGATAATACAGTTATAGCATGAATAAAAGACAATTATCATGAACAATGAAATATAATAATACTTTTATTATTGCCTCTAGGGCATATTTCCAACAGTCTCCCACTTACACTAGAGTCACTAATCTAGTTACATTGTGATGAATCGAACACCCATAGAGCTTTGGTGTTGATCATGTTTTGCTCGCGAGAGAGGTTTAGTCAACGGATCTGCGACATTCAGATCCGTATGTACTTTGCAAATATCTATGTCTCCATCTTGAACATTTTCACGGATGGAGTTGAAATGACGCTTGATGTGCCTGGTCTTCTTGTGAAACCTGGGCTCCTTGGCAAGGGCAATAGCTCCAGTGTTGTCACAGAAGAGTTTGATCGGCCCCGACGCATTGGGTATGACTCCTAGGTCGGTGATGAGCTCCTTCACCCAAATTGCTTCATGCGCTGCCTCCGAGGCTGCCATGTATTCCGCTTCACATGTAGATCCCGCCACGACGCTCTGCTTGCAGCTGCACCAGCTTACTGCTCCACTATTCAACATATACATGTATCCGGTTTGTGACTTAGAGTCATCCAGATCTGAGTCGAAGCTAGCGTCGACATAACCCTTTACGACGAGATCTTCGTCTCCTCCATAAACGAGAAACATGTCCTTTGTCCTTTTCAGGTATTTCAGGATATTCTTGACCGCTGTCCAGTGTTCCTTGCCAGGATTACTTTGGTACCTCGCTACCAAACTTACGGCAAGGTTTACATCGGGTCTGGTACACAACATGGCATACATAATAGATCCTATGGCTGAAGCATAGGGGATGACACTCATCTCTTCTTTATCTTTTGCCGTGGTCGGGGACTGAGCCGAGCTCAATCTCACACCTTGTAACATAGGCAAGAACCCCTTCTTGGACTGATCCATTTTGAACTTCTTCAAAATATTATCAAGGTATGTGCTTTGTGAAAGACCTATGAGGTGTCTCGATCTATCTCTATAGATCTTGATGCCTAATATATAAGCAGCTTTTCCAAGGTCCTTCATTGAGAAACACTTATTCAAGTAGGCCTTAATGTTGTCCAGAAGTTCTATATCATTTCCCATCAAGAGTATGTCATCTACATATAATATGAGAAATGCTACAGAGCTCCCACTCACTTTCTTGTAAACGCAGGTTCTCCATAAGTCTGCATAAACCCAAACGCTTTGATCATCTCATCAAAACGAATGTTCCAACTCCGAGATGCTTGCACCAGTCCATAAATGGATCGCTAGAGATTGCATACTTTGTTAGCGTTCTTAGGATCGACAAAACCTTCCGGCTGCATCATATACAGCTCTTCCTTAAGATGTCCGTTAAGGAATGCCGTTTTGATGTCCATCTGCCATATCTCATAATCATAGTATGCGGCAATTGCTAACTTGATTCGAACGGACTTCAGCTTCGCTACGAGAGAGAATGTCTCGTCGTAGTCAATCCCTTGAACTTGTCGATAACCCTTAGTGACAAGTCGATCTTTATGGATGGTAACATTTCCATCCGCGTCCGTCTTCTTCTTAAAAATCCATTTGTTTTCTATCGCTCGCCGATCATTAGGCAAGTCTGTCAAAGTCCATACTTTGTTTTCATACATGGATTCTATCTCAGATTTCATGGCTTCAATCCATTTGTTGGAATCTGGGCCCGCCATCGCTTCTTCATAGTTCGAAGGTTCACCGTTGTCTAACAACATGATTTCCAGGACAGGGTTGCCGTACCACTCTGGTGCGGAACGTGTCCTTGTGGACCTACGGAGTTCAGTAGCAACTTGATCCAAAGTACCTTGATCATCATCATTGTTTTCCTCTTTAGTTGGTGTGGGCATCACAGGAACATTTTCCTGAGCTGCACCACTTTCCCGTTCGAGAGGTAGTACTTCATCGAGTTCTACTTTCCTCCCACTTACTTCTTTTGAGAGAAACTCTTTTTCTAGAAAGCATCCGTTCTTGGCAACAAAGATCTTGCCCTCAGATCTTAAGTAGAAGGTATACCCGACAGTTTCCTTAGGGTATCCTATGAAGACGCATTTTTCCGACTTGGTTCGAGCTTTTCAGGTTGAAGTTTCTTGACATAAGCATCGCATCCCCAAACTTTTAGAAACGACAGCTTAGGTTTCTTCCCAAACCATAATTCATACGGTGTCGTCTCAACGGATTTAGACGGTGCCCTATTTAAAGTGAATGTAGCTGTCTCTAGAGCGTATCCCCAAAGTGAAAGCGGTAAATCGGTAAGAGACATCATAGACCACACCATATCCAATAGAGTGCGATTACGACGTTCGGACACACCGTTACGCTGAGGTGTTCCAGGCGGCGTGAGTTGTGAAACGATTCAACATTTCCTTAAGTGTGTACCAAATTCGTGACTTAAGTATTCTCCTCCACGATCTGATCGAAGGAACTTTATCTTTCGGTCATGTTGATTCTCTACCTCATTCTGAAATTCTTTGAACTTTTCAAAGGTCTCAGACTTGTGTTTCATCAAGTAGACATACCCATATCTACTCAAGTCATCAGTGAGAGTGAGAACATAATGATATCCTCCGCGAGCCTCAATGCTCATTGGACCGCACACATCGGTATGTATGATTTCCAACAAGTTGGTTGCTCGCTCCATTGTTCCGGAGAACGGAGTCTTGGTCATTTTGCCCATGAGGCATGGTTCGCATGTGTCAAATGATTCATAATCAAGAGACTCTAAAAGTCCATCAGCATGGAGCTTCTTCATGCGCTTGACACCAATGTGACCAAGGCGGCAGTGCCACAAGTATGTGGGACTATCGTTATCAACTTTACATCTTTTGGCATCCACACTATTAATATGTGTAATATTACGCTCGAGATTCATTAAGAATAAACCATTGACCATCGGAGCATGACCATAAAACATATCTCTCATATAAATAGAACAACCATTATTCTCGGATTTAAATGAGTAGCCATCTCGTATCAAATGAGATCCAGATACAATGTTCATGCTCAAACTTGGCACTAAATAACAATTATTAAGGTTCAAAACTAATCCCGTAGGTAAATGTAGAGGCAGCGTGCCGACGGCGATCACATCGACTCTGGAACCATTCCCGACGCGCATCGTCACCTCGTCCTTCGCCAGTCTCTGTTTATTCCGCAGCTCCTGCTGTGAGTTAGAAATATGAGCAACGGCACCGGTATCAAATACCCAGGAGTTACTACGAGTACTGGTAAGGTACACATCAATTACATGTATATCAAATATACCTTTGGTGTTGCCGGCCTTCTTATCCGCTAAGTATTTGGGGCAGTTCCGCTTCCAGTGACCCTTCCCCTTGCAATAAAAGCACTCAGTCTCAGGCTTGGGTCCATTCTTTGACTTCTTCCCGGTAACTGGCTTACCGGGCGCGGCAACATCCTTGTCGTCCTTCTTGAAGTTCTTCTTGCCCTTGCCCTTCTTGAACTTAGTGGTCTTATTGACCATCAACACTTGATGTTCTTTCTTGATTTCAGCCTCTGCTGACTTCAGCATTGAAAACACTTCAGGAATGGTCTTCACCATCCCCTGCATGTTGTAGTTCATCACAAAGCTCTTGTAGCTTGGTGGGAGCGACTGGAGGATTCTGTCAATGACTGCCTCATCTGGGAGGTTAATGTTCAGCTGGGTCATACGGTTGTGCAACCCAGACATCTTGAGTATGTGCTCACTGACAGAACTATTTTCCTCCATCTTACAACTATAGAACTTGTCGGAGACGTCATATCTCTTGACCCGGGCATGAGCTTGAAAAACCAGTTTCAGCTCTTCGAACATCTCATATGCTCCGTGATGCTCAAAACGCTTTTGGAGCCCCGGTTCTAAGCTGTAAAGCATGCCGCACTGAACGAGGGAGTAATCATCAGCACGAGACTGCCAAGCGGTCATAACGTCTTGGTTCTCTGGGACGGGAGCGTCACCTAGCGGTCCTTCTAGGACATATTGTTTCCTGGCAGCTATGAGGATGATCCTCAGGTTTCGGACCCAGTCCGTATAGTTGCTGCCATCATCTTTCAGCTTGGTTTTCTCTAGGAACGCGTTGAAGTTCATGTTGACATGAGCGTTGGCCATTTGATCTACAAGACATATTTGCAAAGGTTTTAGACTAAGTTCATGATAATTAAGTTCATCTAATCAAATTAATGAACTCCCACTCAGATTAGACATCCCTCTAGTCATCTAAGTGTTACAGGATCCAAGTCGACTAGGCCGTGTCCGATCATCACGTGAGACGGACTAGTCATCGTCGGTGAACATCTTCATGTTGATCGTATCTTCCATACGACTCGTGTTCGACCTTTCGGTCTCCGTGTTCCGAGGCCATGTCTGTACATGCTAGGCTCGTCAAGTTAACCCTAAGTGTTTTGCATGTGTAAAACTGTCTTACACCCGTTGTATGTGAACGTAAGGATCTATCACACCCGATCATCACGTGGTGCTTCGAAACGACGAACTGTAGCAACGGTGCACAGTTAGGGGAGAACACTTCTTGAAATTTTTGTAAGGGATCATCTTATTTACTACCGTCGTTCTAAGTAAACAAGATGCATAAACATAATAAACATCACATGCAATTATATAGTTGTGACATGATATGGCCAATATCATATAGCTCCATTGATCTCCATCTTCGGGGCTCCATGATCATCTTGTCACCGGCATGACACCATGATCTCCATCATCATGATCTCCATCATTGTGTCTTCATGAAGTTGTCACGCCAACGACTACTTCTACTTCTATGGCTAACGCGTTTAGCAATAAAGTAAAGTAGTTTACATGGCGTTCTTCAATGACACGCAGGTCATACAAAAAATAAAGACAACTCCTATGGCTCCTGCCGGCTGTCATACTCATCGACATGCAAGTCGTGAATCCTATTACAATAACATGATCTCATACATCACAATTCATCATTCATCACAACTTCTGGCCATATCACATCACATGAACAATCACTGCAAAAACAAGTTAGACGTCCTCTAATTGTTGTTGCATCTTTTACGTGGCTGCAATTGGGTTCTAGCAAGAACGTTTTCTTACCTACGAATAACCACAATGTGATTTTGTCAACTTCTATTTACCCTTCATAAGGACCCTTTTCATCGAATCCGCTCCAACTAAAGTGGGAGAGACAGACACCCGCCAGCCACCTTATGCAACTAGTGCATGTCAATCGGTGGAACCGGTCTCACGTAAGCGTACGTGTAAGGTTGGTCCGGGCTGCTTCATCCCACAATACCGCTGAAGCAAGAAAAGACTAGTAGTGGCAAGCAAGTTGACAAGATCCACGCCCACAACAAAATTGTGTTCTACTCGTGCATTAGAGAACTACGCATAGACCTAGCTCATGATGCCACTATTGGGGAACATTGCAGAAAATTAAATTTTTTTCCTACGGTTTCACCAAGATCCATCTATGAGTTCATCTAAGCAACGAGTCAAGGGAGTGAGTTTGCATCTACATACCACTTGTAGATCGAGTGCGGAAGCGTTCAAGGGGATGGTGATGATGGAGTCGTACTCGTTGTGATTCAGATCACCGATGACCAAGTGCTGAACGGACAACACCTCCGCGTTCAACACACGTACGGGACGGGAGACGTCTCCTCCTTCTTGATCCAGCAAGGGGGAAGGAGAGGTTGGTGATGATCCAGCAGCACGACAGCGTGGTGGTGGATGCAGCAGAACTCCAGCAGGGCTTCGCCAAGCGACTACGGGAGGAGGACGAGGTGTAGCAGGGGGAGGGAGGCGCCAAGCACAAGGGTGCGGCTGCCCTCCCCCCTGCCCTCCTTTATATAGGCCCC
>NC_041393.1:429369966-429394288 GCF_002162155.2 Triticum dicoccoides | reverse complement strand
TGAATCTCCCAAGGGTGCGGCGGCCAAGGGGGGAGGAGTGCCCCCAAGGCATGTGGTGCGCCCCCCCACCCTAGGGTTTCAACCCTAGGCGAAGGGGGTGGGCCTAGGGGGGTGCACCAGCCCACTATGGGCTGGCTCCCCTCCCACTTCAGCCCATGGGGCCCTCCGGGATGGGTGGCCCTACCCGGTGGACCCCCGGGACCCTTCCGGTGGTCCCGATACATTCCCGATGGCCGGAATACCACTTCCTATATATAATTCTTTACCTCCGGACCATTCCGAAACTCCTTGTGACGTCCGGGATCTCATCCGGGACTCCGAACAACATTCGGTATGCTGCATACTCATATTTATACAACCGTAGCGTCACCGAACCTTAAGTGTGTAGACCCTACGGGTTCGGGAGACACGCAGACATGACCGAGACGACTCTCGGGCAATAACCAACAGCGGGATCTGGATACCCATGTTGGCTCCCACATGCTCCTTGATGATTTCATCGGATGAACCACCATGTCGAGGATTAAACAACCCCGTATACAATTCCCTTTGTCAATCGGTACGTTACTTGCCCGAGACTCGATCGTCGGAATCCCAATACCTTGTTCAGTCTCGTTACCGGCAAGTCACTTTACTCGTACCGTACTGCATGATCCCGTGATCAACCACTTGGTCACTTTGAGCTCATTATGATGATGCATTATCGAGTGGGCCTAGAGATACCTCTCCGTCATACGGAGTGACAAATCCCAGTCTCGATCCGTGTCAACCCAACAGACACTTTCGGAGATACCTGTAGTGCACCTTTATAGTCACCCAGTTACGTTGTGACGTTTGATACACCCAAAGCACTCCTACGGTATCCGGGAGTTACACGATCTCATGGTCGAAGGAATAGATACTTGACATTGGAAAAGATCTAGCAAACGAACTACACGATCTTTGTGCTATGCTTAGGATCGGGTCTTGTCCATCACATCATTCTCCTAATGATGTGATCCCGTTATCAATGACATCCAATGTCCATAGCCAGGAAACTATGACTACTGTTGATCACAACGAGCTAGTCAACTAGAGGCTCACTAGGGACATATTGTGGTCTATGTATTCACACGTGTATTACGATTTCCGGATAATACAGTTATAACATGAATAAAAGACAATTATCATGAACAATGAAATATAATAATACTTTTATTATTGCCTCTAGGGCATATTTCCAACAACTTGCACCTAAAGAAGAGGTGCACGCACGACGCACATACTCACATCTCATTCCCGAACACACCCGGGCGGGTACACGGTGGAGTTCATTTGACGCATGTAGTAGTTGTTTACTCGAAGGAGGGTCATGTACCACGCGTAGACGGAACAAAGTTTGACTTGACGCGTTAGTATTAAATTAAGTTATATTCCTCAATGGCACGTACGAAACATAAAACGATTGTCGTCGGGAAAAAAATAAAAATCCGCTCCACTATATACAATGGAGCCTGCCTGTCGGGGTTTGTCTCTCGTCACACTATCTCACACAAGGTGGCAGTGGCCTCTCTCTCTCACCATTGGTCATTGATCCGGCTGCATCCTGTCCGCCGGCGGAAAGGGAGGATGTGCATCGTTTCTTCGTTCGACGGCGTCGAGGCAACACGTCCCGATCTGCGGTACTCGCCGTTCTCTCTGACTAAGCTCCGGCGCGGTAGGGCCTTCGCCACTTGCTCACTGCCGCAGTATGGACAGATCCCGGCCGCCGGCGCCCTCCTAGTTACATCCCGACGACCCTCAGGTACAACTTCCTCCGGCCTTGCTCCACTGCCCATCTTCCCACGTTGCTGCATGTGGAAAATCCTGCATGTGGATCTTCTTTAGTTGTTTGCTTAAAACATATCTCGACCAGCGTACTTTCCATCTTGCAATGTCGTCCTCAAACCGTTTTTGATAAAACCACCATGCCGCTATCTTTCCCTTACTACATGGAATATGCTTCTTTTTTGTCGGCGTTTGTGTCTTTAACTCGTGTTATTGGGCAGTAATTGTTTCCTTTCTACCTCCTTTTGCAAACAGTGCTATCCATTTCACCTCGTTGCTATTGCGACCTTTTCGTGAACTACACAAATCACTTTTTTCTTAAGAGTGTTTTGTGCAGTTCCGCCAAAATGTCACACGGGCAACCTTTTTACATTTCCGTGGGATTGTAGAAAGGGAGATTGGTTTTTCTATCCTCCTCATCCAACTTCGTGCCTAATCTTCTCCAACAAGTAGTTAGTCCTAAAGAGAGATCACAGAGGTGATCAACTTCTATTTGTGTGTGTTATGTTTCATCATCTGGTTCCACTATCATTGTAGTCACACTGACTAAATATCTTTGCAAATAGGAATGATCAGCTCGATTTTTGTGGAGCTGCACAAAATGATCGGATTGTCATGTTGCTCCATACACCTATTTTTTCACTACAGAGCTGGGTGAAACTAGCTGCCAACCAATGAACACTGTGCCCAGGAAATGGAGCCATGCCTACGAACATCATCGATCAATTATATATTTTTCTTTATTTGTACACCTTCTCACACCTTTGTCTTCAGTTGTGATGTGAATATTGGCGTTGATATGCGAACCATTGAGATGCATTAGCAGCCATGGTTGTTTCAGTTGTATTTGATGATGGAATGTTGTAAGAAGACAATCTTGAGGCAAGAGGACACATGAATCCTAAGTTGAAACCTTCATAGCATCATAGTACAATTTCATTAGGCTAGCCATAGTGGGAGTAACTTAAGTAGTAACATAACATATCCCAAGAAAAATTTCTTATGTGGCATGGAGTTAATGAGGAAAAAGATGCTTGTGGTAACATAATATGTTACTGTAACATAACACACCCCAAGGTAAAATGAGTCTATATCTCAATTAATGAAGACTTACATGTTACCATCCATATGTTTACTACCCAGTATGAAGGTCGTAACATAGACTACTCCACTATGCATGTTACTAGTCTAAGTTACTCCCCACTATGACCAGCCTCATGCTGGAAAATTATGCGTACATATAAACAAATCCTGAAGGATTGATAGGAATGCTAGAAACAATTCAACTTTGTTTCGCTGACATGTGGGACATACTTCATCCGGCTCCACCTGCCATGCACCAATATTGAGTGCACAACCACAGGGAAGATTCACCCTGGTTGTTGCGCCAAAGTAATAAAGACTAGTGAGCAGTCAAATCAAAGAGCCCCACCTTCGCCACAGTAAGTTGCTCGGACGAAGCAACCATCATTTCTCTCTTCGTTGAATCCGCTGCTACTCCAATATTCTCATAGTAACAAGTTGCTCGTGCGAAGCAACCATCAATTCACCTTTCCCAAAGTAAGTACTACCTCTTTTTTTGGGATAATTAGATTTATGCCCCTAGTTGTGTCCCACTCGTCTGTTTTACCCCTAATTCCCAAAAGTCACCGGTTTTGTCCAAGTCACTTTGCTCCTCTTATGCTTTTGCCCTTTGACCGTTTGACCGTCAGTTTGAAAACTTCATCACTAATTCATACTAAATCAGAAAAATGCAAATAAGATACCAAAATCTTCATAAAAATATCACCTATATGTCAGTGTCATTTGCATTCATGAAAAAAGTGTTGGAAAGTGCCCATCCGAGTTTTAGCTCTTATGCTACCACCATGAATAGTAAAATCTAAAAAAGTTTAAAATAAATTGGTGGCAAAGAATGACAAATTTTTTAAGTGCCTGCCAAGTTTCATCAGGGAATAACATTCGTGGGTGTCGCGGCAAAAAAAAAACAATCAACACTCCAAAATAGATTATTTTTTTGCCACGACTTCCACGAATGTCATTCCCTAATGAAACTTGGCAAGCACTGAGAACATTTGTCATTCTTTGCCACCATATTTTTTATGATTTTTTTTGAATTTTTTAGAGTTTACTATTCATTGTGGTATCAAAAGAGCTAAAACTCAGACGTGCACTTTCCAACACTTTTTTCATGAATGCAAGACATATAGGTGATGTTTTTATGAACATTTTGGTATCTTATTTGCATTTTTCTGATTTAGTATGAATTAGTTATGAAGTTTTCAAACTAACAGTTAAACGGACAAAGGGCAAAAGCATAAGAGGAGCAAAGTGACTTGGACAGAACCGGTGTCTTTTGGGAATTAGGGGTAAAACAGACGAGTGGGACACAACTAGGGGCATAAATCTAATTATCCCGTCCTTTTTTATTCTAGAAAAAACCACACGCGAATATTGGACGGTAGCAACACAACAACTGAATCAAAAACCGAAACCAACCAATGAACTACTACTAATGGTCATTGTTTGCTAGTATCATGTACTCCGTCTGTCCATCTGTATAGGGCTTAATGCGTTTTCTGAGACTAACTTTGGTCCTGTTCGGATCCATGGGTTAGAGTTAGTTTGAGCTAGTTGGGGCTCAAATAGCCCTAAAGTATCGAATCATGAGGGTTACTAGCAAGATGCCCAATGCGTTGCACAGAACATCAAGATGCATTTGTATGAGTAGTTTATCTTGTGGGAGAAAAGGATGAACGAGGGAAGGCCTTATTTGCAAATGTGGAGAGGGGTGTGGGTATCTTTTTGCAAAATTGCCATTGTTTCCTTCCTATCCATCAGATATAAAACGGACGGCCTACATTGCAGAATGGCAGGCACACCATCATCACCGACTCTGGTTTTTACTAGTTAGTTTCACATGCTTTGCATGTTTGCGCACATGTAAACGCACGCTTGACTGGATTATGTACGATAGACCAAACTACACAAGCTCTCCTCTTATATACTACGTAGTACATTTCGCTTCCTACTCATCAATGGCAGCCTCATGCTAGGTAACAGAACTGGCCGTGGATGCGATTCGAACTGCTCGCCGCACATGGATCTTTGTTTCTATCGGTTGATGATAGGAAGAGGGATGTGAGGGACTAGTGCATTCTTTTTAAAAATAGAAAGAGGTCGGTGTTGATTCATGGTTGTTTCTAGAACAACATAGAGAAATGTGATTTGTACTGTAGCCATGAATCCAACCATCATGGGCCGTCGGATGGGTCCAATCAATGGTAGAAATTGTGTTCTATTGCTTGGATTCGAACTTCCAAAACTGCTACGCTGTATAGTAGTATAGATATAGATAAGAGTAGAGAAATTGGAGCAAGTTGCACCAAACCCACCAAAAAAACTATCCCACCCAAGAGGTGCTAATTGGATCTCTATCCCGCTAGCCAAGTGGTGCTAATTGGAGCTAGTTCTCGTGGGGCCCACTGAAAAATCACTTTTCTCTCTCCATCAAGTGCATTTATTGTTAATCTAACCATGTCATCCGAACACCTCTTTGGCTAGAGTTAGTTCAGGGTTAGTCATGAGTTAGTCTAACCTCTAGCTAAGTTAGAGTATCCAAACAGGAGCAGTATAAGACATGCAAGTTGCTCAAAGCATACCATCAAATTTGTACGTGAAAGGGTCTTTTTTGAAACGGAATGTGAAAGGATCTTCGAGTGATATAATTTTCAAATTACATAAAATCTTATCAATAGTCAAAGGCAACCTTGAAGAATACATTAGGCCCTATATAAAATCTTATATCAATAGTCAAAACCAAGTGTTACTACTACACCAAACAAGTTCAAAACGAGAAACTGGACCCACTCATGGCACGACACGCATGTCTCGTTTGGTCCGTCGGTCAAAGTGCTTCCTCTTCTTGGCATAACAATGGAGTACAGTAATTTTTTTAGAATGATCTTGGCATGTCTCTAAGATGTGATGAGTTAACCAACCTCAATAGACGGCAAAATCGCCAGCCCGATGCACTTTGAGAGAGACGAGGAGCGAGAAGCAATACGGGCTGGAGGATTACTAGAGCTAGGTATTGCACGTAGGCCAAGAAATATGGTGATAGCATGGGTTGGCCATGTATGATGTAACTACACTAGGTTACCGTGTTTAAAAGCAATACAAGCACGAAGAGAAGAGGTGCAAGCACCGATGCGGGTACTCTTTGCCTCTTTCCCTAATACTCACGTGCGGGTACACGGTGATCTCATTTCTGTATGAAGAGGCAGCTCACTAGATAATTAGGCGAGTGTAGTAGTTGTTCATGGGAACCACGCGTGGACGAATCAAATTCGATCATGAAGAGGTGGCACATTTTTTATAAATTAAGATATTCTATTTGATGGCACGTACGCACCATTATTTTCTCAATGGAACATGAATCGTGCACGCACTGAATGCCGGAGCATGGGATGGTAGCCATGGACATAGTCAGCCATTTTTGGAGACCAATACACTACTTTTGATGTGTCCCGTCAACTCGCAAATGAGGAGAAGTTTTCTTTTTTTGAAATAAATGAGGAGAAGCTTTGCTTACTACTAGTACGACCTCTCCCTCGCTCACGTGTGCGCGGTTGCTCACAGGACGAGGAGAAGATTTTGCTTTACGATATTGCTCTTAATACAGGCGATGGTCGTGCAGCAATTCATTCGGTGTCAGATTGCCAAAAGTAGGAGTATACTGTAGTACCCTCATCATTGTTCGACTTCCAGAAGAGGCAAAGAGCCAAGTGCACGGTCACCTACTCACTACATAACCGGCCGTGTTTGCATGAATTTTTTAACGTAATACAATTTGAGTGGATTGCTCCAGTGGTCATCACACGTGAGCCAATCGATTTGCACCCTTCCGCCGCGCTCCATTTTGTCTTGCGTTCCTTCCTCCGTCCAACACGCTGACAAGTGGGCCCAATGCTCATGTATGCCAACCTGGTAGTCAATTATTTTGCCAGAGCCAGCTATCACACCCTTTCGATGCCACGTCAATGTAACCACTAAAAACGGTGTTTGGAAAGGAATTGGCCGTCGTGAGACAGTTCTATAGGTGGGCAGGCGGCAAAAAATAGGGGAAAACATGCGAACCAGCTAGACGAGAGATTTGGTTGATTTTATATCACTGAATAATATACAATATTATGAGTGTAGACGCTCCACCGCGAGGTTCCTTGCTCCTTCTCGGTCATCGAGAATCTATGTTCTTCCACTCTTTTTTTACGTGAGCATTGTTCATCCTTTTGCCAACACGCGGGATCAAGGTGCACGTGTCATGCAAGAAAATGGAGATAAGCAGTGCGTAAGTGAGTCGTGCACTTCCATGGCACGTACCACGCAATAATTTTTCTCCTCGATGGCACCTGAATTATGGATGTAGACGGAGCACGGGGTGGTACCCATGGACTAAATAAGTAACTTCGATGTGTCCCATCAACTTGCAGAACGACGAGAAGCTTGCTTGCTACGCCCTCTCCCTCGCCCATGCGTGCACGGTTGCTCGCAGCACAAGGAGAAGCTTCTGCTTACAATTATACTGGGCTTTATAGTACAAGCGGTGGACGTGCAATAGTCATTCGGTGTCAGATTGCCAGAAGTACATATATACTGTAGTACTACCATCATCATATTGTTCGTATTCCGGAAGAGGTGAAGAGCCAAGCGCATGGTCACCTACTCACAGTATAATCGGTCGTGTTTGCATGATTCTTTTAACATACAATCTGAGTGGATAGCTCCTATGGTCATCACACATGAGCGGATGTATAGGTGGGCTAGGTGGGCAAGCGGCAACAATGTGAGTGCTAAAAGAGTTGATCCAATGCTTGGTTTTGTTTGGATTTCCAACTATGACCATTGGATAGAGTGAATCAATGGCTTACATTCAAAGTTATTCTCGTACTATAGAATGGTATAGGAACGTGGAGAGATTTGGTTGATTTTATATCGCTGAATAATATAAAATATTATGAGTGCAGACGCTCCACCGCGAGGTTTGTTTCTCCTTCTCGGTCGTCGGGAATCTATATTCTTCCACTCTTTTGTTAAAGACGTGGGCTTTGTTCATCCTTTTTCCGACACGCGGGACATCTAGCATCAAGGTGGACGTGTCATGCAAGAAAATGGAGATATGCAGTGCGCAAGTGAGTCATGCACTTCGATGGCACCTAGTACTACACAATATTTTTTCTCCTCGATGGCACATGAATAGTGCACGTACTCAATGATGGAGCACGGGATGGTAGCTATGGACATGGTCGGTGTCACAACCCTAGTTAGTACATGCATTAGAGTGATTGCATCATGATTATTTCTCTCAGAAACCTTGAAATGGGGATGACAGAACCCCCAGCACCCCCTTAATCCAACTAGGGTTTACTAAAATCTTTTCCAATGAACCTGAAATGCCATTCTAAAATGTTCAACATCTTTGCCTTGGTCAAGAACCTCTGACAAAAATGGTGTACACTTTTCTAGGACATCGTAAGGTCACTGGATTAAATCATATGTTATTTGCATTTGGATATTTTAATGCTATAAAATATTTAAATGTACAAATAACCATAAACTAAAATGTTTACCATTGGATATATTCTAAATAGTAGCCATGAGTAGTTTCATGATTTATGAGAGTGTCTAGGTATTTTTAGAAAAGCCACAAAGTTACAGAAGAAAAAGAAAAACAGAAAATAAAAGGAAAGCACATACCTGGCCGGCCCACCTGGTGGCCCAACACTGTGTTGGCCCGAGGCCAGTCGGCTACTTCCTCTCGCTAGGCAGGCAGAGAGGAGAGCGCCGGCGCGCCCGAGCTCGCCACGGCGTTAGCTGCTTGCCACCGAGCTGCTGGACGCGTGGATGACCTCCACGTCGTCGCCCCGACCCCCTTGACACCTCACTCTCCGCCCAGCGCCTCTCTCTCGCCCTCTCCCACCCATGGCCGATGCAGCCGCAGTCGCACCGCCGTCGTAGCCGCGGCCACCGTCGTCTCCACGTTGCCTCGCCATGTCCAGGAGCTCTGCCGTCCTCCGCTTTGTTGAGCAGACCGAGCCCCGAGCGCTCATTCGCCCCGGAGCCACCGCAACGACCTCGCTCCGCCTCGCCATCGCCGGAGATCCCCTTTGCCGTCTCGCTTGCTCCAGCTCGTCCCCGACCTCGCCGCCTGTCAAGACCACCGTGAGCTCCCACTTCTCCCCATCCTCCCCGTTCTCGGTGCCGTCCACTGCAACGACCGCAACAAGCACACCCGCATGCGCCGCCTCCTGAGCTCATCGCCGACGTAGCTCTGGCCACCCAACAGCCTCACTACCCCGTCCACTAACCTCACCGCACCGCGTAGACTACATAGGAGCTGGCCCCATGCCTCCAGGACTGCTGCAACGATGAGTTCGGCCTCGCCTGAACTCCGGCAGCCGCAAAGCTCGTCGCCGGCGTCGTTTCTGGCGACCCCAAGCTCAACCACCACCACCCCTCGACGCGGCTTGCTCCCAGTTACCCATAGGTGGTCTCCGCCGTCCATTTGGTCGCCAGAGTGCAAAACCTGCACACTCCGCGGCGTCTGGTCGTCGCCGATGGCTAAACGCCAGCAAGTTGACCCAGTTTGACCAGGGATTTGACCCCCTAGGTCACTGACATGTGGGCCCTGCCCGTTAGTCAAACCTAGGTTAGTGGTTAAACTAATCCTAAATAGTTAGTTAACTAACTGTGATACTGACTAGTGGGTCCCACTGGTCAGGTTTGACCTGGATGCATAGTTGACCTGCTGACACAATGCTGACGCAGTAAAGGCTTTTTCTAGATTAATTCTTATTCAGGAAATTCCAAAAATAGTGCTAACTTCAAAAATGCATAGAAATTAATCTGTAACTCCAAATGCAAAGTGTTATATATGAAAAATGATCAAAAAAAATCCAATCTATCCATCTGTACTGGTGTCATGCATGTTTAAACAAGTTAACTTTCCTGTTTAGTGCAAAACATGGTAAGGCACTATTTAAGATCACAAAATGAGTTTGGGATTAAACCTTTGGTTCAAAATGGCTCAAACCCATCTGGTTGTAGTTGCATTAGTCCAACACACTCATTTTCTCATGTCATATGCACGCATCATATTGTTACATATTTTTGTGTATTGATTGTGTTACCGGTGTTCTGTGCGGTACGTTCTGTCCCAGAGGATTACCGTGAGTACCCAACCGAAGGACAGTACCAGTCTACCAATCTGCGAGGCAAGCAACCACCAATTGATCATATCGATAAAATCCCATGTTCTCGCTCCTGCTCTCAAATACTGCATTTAAGACAACACCGTTTTCAAACTGCTGTGTGTTGTGGTAGTTGAACCCATTTCCTCTGCATGACCTGTCATTGCCACAGTAACTAGATGAAACCCACTAGCATGTGTACGAGTTGATTGAGCCATGATTGTGTTTCCTACCTTGCTATGCCTGCTATGCTTAGAGTCATGTCAGGTCTGGTTCATTTGGGTGATGGGCTAGAGTGAAATGATCATGTCGATAATGAGAGTGATGTGTTGAACACGATTTGGTAAAGGTATCGATGAGAGGCCATGTAGGAGTACATGGTGGGTTGTTTCATCGGAACCGTCCTTAAGAACTAAGATCTGTATGTGTGATTTAAGAATCAACTACTACCATGCATTGGGATCCTTAATTGACCCTCTCGGCTTATTAACTGCCCTTGTCCTCTTTCCAGGAGTTGCAAGTAGTTTCTTGTGTTTGTAGTATACTGGAGACCATGCGTAGCGCTGACCCTCGGGGTAGGCTATGATGCGGTAGGTACGTGGCCGGATATGCCGGGCGCCCGTTTGGTGTCTCGAAACCCTGTACATATCGTTCGGGGCCGTATGTGGAAACCTCGACCGGACTCCCTGCAGATGGAACCTGAATAGGCGATAAACCTGGACTAGACTTGAGTGTTTAGTCAGGCCGTGGCTGACACCCTCATTGGGCTTCCGCTTGAAGGTTGCCGAGTACATGTCGTGTAAACAGCGATAAGTGGTGGAAGCGTGCGTGAAGAAGTACACCCCTGCAGGGTTAACATCATCTATTCGAATAGATGCGTCCGCGGTAATGGACTACTTGGTTGCTTATATAGTTCATAGACAAGTAAATGGAAACTACTAAAAGCCTTAAGACAAGTGTGAGTGCCGTGTATGGCCCTTTCATAGGATGACGGGAGTGGGTCCTCGCTAGTGTATTGTTTTGGTGAGTACTGGACTCAAGTGCGCAAAACATTACAAGTTGGAGTCTCGTAAGATAGTTTAGCCAAGAGTCAAAGTTGGCTTGCTGCAATAACCCCACTATCCCTTTGTTGATAATGTGCATGTATGTAGGATCTGATGTAAGTCTTACTGAGTACCTTTGTACTCATGCTTCCTTAATTACAATTGCAGAAGAGAATGCCACCTCTTCTGATGGATTTTACGTAGACCTTGACGTCGATGAATAGCTTGATGCCCAGGTGGTGATCCGGAGCATGTGAAAGACCCTTGTAGGATAGATAGGCTTCCTCAAGCCTTTTTACTTTCTAGTTGTCCGTACCCAGACATGTTGCTTCCGCTAGTGCTTGTATGCTTGTATGACTTGAATGTCAGGTCGTGTGACCCTGATACGTCTCCAACGTATCTACTTTTCCAAACACTTTTGCCCATGTTTTGGACTCTAACTTGCATGATTTGAATGAAACTAACCCGGACTGACGCTGTTTTCAGCAGAACTGCCATGATGTTGTTTTATGTGTAGAAAAGAAAAGTTCTTGGAATGTCCTGGAAATCCATGGAGGCACTTTTTGGATTTAATAAGAATTTTTGGAAAGAATTAATGCCAGGGGGCCCATAGCCTGTCCACGAGACAGGGGGCGCGCCCCCCTAGGGCGTGGCCTCCTATCTCGTGGGCCCCGTGGACCTCCACCGATCTCAACTCCAACTCCATATATTCACGTTCGGGGAAAAAAAATCAGAGAGAAAGTTTCATCGCGTTTTACGACACAGAGCCGCCGCCAAGCCCTAATCTCTCTTGGGAGGGCTGACCTGGAGTCCGTTCAGGGCTCCGGAGAGGGGGATTCGTCACCGTCGTCATCATCAACCATCCTCCATCACCAATTTCATGATGCTCACTGCCGTGCGTGAGTAATTCCATCGTAGGCTTGCTGGACGGTGATGGGTTGGATGAGATTTACCATGTAATCAAGTTAGTTTTGTTAGGGTTTGATCCATAGTATCCACTATTTTCTGAGATTGATGTTGCTATGACTTTGCTATGCTTAATGCTTGTCACTAGGGCCCGAATGCCATGATTTCAGATCTGAACCTATTATGTTTTCATGAATATATGTGTGTTCTTGATCCTATCTTGCAAGTCTATAGTCACCTATTATGTGTTATGATCCGACAACCCCAAAGTGACAATAATCGGGATAGTTCTCGGTGATGACCGTAGTTTGAGGAGTTCATGTATTCACTATGTGCTAATGCTTTGTTCCGGTTATCTATTAAAAGGAGGCCTTAATATCCCTTAGTTTCTGCTAGGACCCCGCTTCCACGGGAGGGAAGGACAAAAGATGTCATGCAAGTTCTTTTCCATAAGCACGTATGACTATTTACGGAATACATGCCTACATTACATTGATGAACTGGAGCTAGTTCTATATCACCCTATGTTATAGCTATTGCATGAGGAATCGCATCCGGCATAATTATCCATCACTGATCCATTGCCTACGAGCTTTTCACATATTGTTCTTTGCTTATTTACTTTTCCGTTGCTACTGTTACAACTACTACAAAAACCCAAAAACATTTATCTTTACTTTTGCTACCGTTACCTTTATTATCATACCACTTTTGCTACTAAACACATTGCTGCAGATACTAAGTTATCCAGGTGTGGTTGAATTGACAACTCAACTGCTAATACTCAAGAATATTCTTTGGCTCCCCTTGTGTCGAATCAATAAACTTGGGTTGAATACTCTACCCTCAAAAGCTGTTGCGATCCCCTATACTTGTGGGTTATCAAGACCAATTTCTGGCACTGTTGCCAGGGAGCATAGCTCAATTCTCTGAGTCACTTGGGATTTATATCTGTTGATCACTATGAAGAACTTGAAAGACGCTAAAACCAAGATTTTGCCCTCAACTACGAGGGGAGGTAAGGAACTGCCATCTAGCTCTGCACTAGATTCTCCTTCCATTATTAGTAGGCTTGCGACACCTAAACCTACTACTGCTATGAATTCTGATATGTCGCATGTTATTGATGATGCCACTTCTTCTATGCATGATGAAACTACTTCTGTGCGTGATACTACTTTGCCATTAGGTGAATTTCTAGATGAACAACTTGCTAGAGTTAGGGGGAATGATATTACTGAAGAACCTATTATTGATGATAGTGATGATGAAGGTTCTCCCAATGATTATCTTTTACCTGTTGTTCCTAAGGGTTATGTTATGAATGAAAAATCTGCTATGGAAATTCTTGTTTGCAATGATAGAAATGATCTCAAGAAATTATTAGCTAAATGGAAGCAGCAGTTTCTTAATGCTAGAATAAAACCCGATCCTACTTTTGCTACTTCACCTATCTGTGTTACTGATAAGGATTATGAATTCTCTGTTGATCCTGATATTATTACTTTAGTTGAATCTGATCCTTTTTATGGCCTTGAATCTGAAACTGTTGTGGCACATCTTACCAAGTTGAATGATATAGCCACCCTGTTTACTCAATATGAGAAGTCTCGCTATTTATACATCCTTAAGATATTTCCGTTCTCATTAAAGGGTGATGCTAATATTTGGTATAATTCTCTTGCTCCTGGTTGTGTGCGTAGTCCCCAGGATATGATTTATTACTTCTCTGCTAAATATTTCCCTCCTCATAAGAAACAAGCTGCCTTGCGGGAAATATATAATTTTGTGCAAATCAAAGAAGAGAGTCTCCCACAAGCTTGGGGGAAGCTTCTCTGGTTAGTTAATGCTTTGTCCCATCATCCTCTTAAGAAAAATGAAATACTTGATATCTTTTATAATGGACTAACCGATGCTTCCAAGGACTACTTGGATAGTTGTGCTGGTTGTGTTTTCAGGGAAAGAACAGTCAACGAAGCTGAAATACTATTGAATAATATGTTGACTAATGAAAATAATTGGACTCTCCCTGAGCCAGTTCCTGAAGTAATTCCTAAACCAATTGAGCCAACTCCTGAGCCTATTCCTAAACCCACTAAGAAGAAGAGAGGTGTCTTATTTCTCAGTCCTGAAGATATGCAAGAGGCAAAGAAATCAATGAAAGAAAAAGGTATTAAAGCTGAAGATGTTAAGAATTTACCACCTATTGAAGAAATACATGGTCTTAATATACCGCCTGAAGAACCACATTGTCTTGATAACCCGACACAGGCAGTAAAGGTAAATTCTCTCTATAGATATGATAAAGTTGAAATACCCTCTACTAAATTTCATAGCCCATGCTTAGATGAATTTGACGACTTTATGGCTAGACAAGAAAGTTTTAATGCTTATGTTAGTAGAGAGTTAAAGAATAATGCTTTCGAGATAGGACGCGTAGGTGATAATCTGGCTAGAGTTAAAGATGAACTTCACTGCGTTAACAAATATGCTTCTATGGTTGCTACTCAAGCTGAGGAAGTACTTAAAGCTCAAAATGATTTGCTTGATGAATTAAATAATAAAAATGACTTTTCCGTTAGAGTGGCTACTAGAACTGGTAGAATGACTCAGGAACCTTTGTATCCCGAAGGCCACCCTAAGAGAATCGAGCAAGATTCTCAGAGAAATAATTTAGAGGCACCTAGTTCTTCTAAAAAGAAGAAGAAGAAAAATGATAGGACTTTGCATGCTTCTAGCGAACCTACTGTAGACACACCTGAGAATCCTAATGATATTTTTATTTCTGATGTTGAAACACAATCAGGTGATGAACATGAACCTAGTGATAATGTTAATGATAATGTTCATGTTGATGCTCAACCTAGCAAAAACAATGATGTAAAGATTGAACCTGCTGTTGATCTTGATAACCCACAATCAAAGAATCAACGTTATGATAAGATAGATTTTGTTGCTAGGAAGCATGGTAAAGAAAGAGAACCATGGGTTCAGAAACCCGTGCCCTTTCCTCCTAAACCATCCAAGTCAAAGGATGATGAGGATTTTGAGCGCTTTGCTGAAATTATTAGACCTATTTTCTTACGTATGCGCTTAACTGATATGCTTAAAGTAAATCCTTATGCTAAGTATATGAAGGATATCATCACAAATAAAAGAAAGATACCGGAAGCTGAAATTTCCATCATGCTTGCTAATTACAGTTTTAAGGGTGGAATACCAAAGAAACTTGGAGATCCGAGTGTTCCAACTATACCTTGCTCCATTAAAAGAAATTATGTTAGAACTGCTTTATGTGATCTTGGAGCCGGTGTTAGTGTTATGCCTCTCTCTTTATATCGTAGACTTGAATTGAATAAGTTGACACCTACTGAAATATCTTTGCAAATGGCTGATAAATCAACTGCTATACCTGTTGGTATTTGTGAGGATGTGCCTGTTGTGGTTGCAAATGTCACTATCTTAACGGACTTTGTTATTCTTGATATTCCCAATGACGATAGTATGTCTATGATCCTTGGTAGACCTTTTCTTAATACTGCAGGGGCTGTTATTGATTGCAACAAAGGCAATGTCACTTTTCATGTTAATGGTAATGAGCATACGGTACACTTTCCGAGGAAACAATCTCGAGTTCATAGCATCAATTCTATTGAAAAAGTTCCAACTATCATTTTTGAGGTTTTGAATTTCCTCTCCCTACTGTCAAGAAAAAGTATGATATTCTTATTTTTGGGGATTTTCATGTCCCCGTTGAGGTAACTTAGTGTTATTCGAAATTTCCCCGGTTCCGTGTTATTCGGAGTGGGTTTGTTAACAAGACTTGATCAACCTTGTTAGTGGATTCATTTTGATGATCACGAGATGGATGAAACTAGAAGGCACAACCTTCTATACCCTCTTTTTACTTTCTATTATTTAGAATAAATAAAGCAAAAATAGTATTATCCGTCTGTTTTCTGAATTATTCATGCATTAAAAAATAGTCCAAAAATAAAAGTGCTCCAAATGCCCTGCAAATTTAGTATGATTTTTTCTGGGATATTTGAGGATTTAGGTACTAAAATCACTACAGGAGGGGCAAGCACCAGGCCACGAGAGAGGAGGGCGCCCCCCCATAGGGTGCGCCCCCTGTCTCATGCCCCCCTGGTGGCTCCCCTCCACTTATGCCAGCACCCACACACTTCATATTCTACCCAAAAAAATCCCCATCCAGCTCAAGCACAAGTTCTAGCTCGTTTTGCTGCAATTTTCGATCTCTTAGCTCAAAGCTCCATTCACAAAACTGCTTTGGGAGATTGTTGCTTGGTATGTGACTCCTCCATTGGTCCAATTAGTTTTTGTTCTAGTGCTGTATTCATTGCAAATTTTTGCTGCATAGGTGACCATGTTCTTGAGCTTGCATGTTAAATTTTTGAGGTCCCAAGCAATTCCAATGCATGATATAGGCTCTAGGCTCTTGTAGGAGTAGTTGCTATCACTCTTGTTTAGTTTTATTCACTTTTATTTTGAAGTTACTAAAATTTCAGAAATTTTCAGAAAAAGAAATATGCTTAGAAGAATGTACCAAGGAGGTTCCTGGGCAAAGAAAGGGCCAAGGATTGCTGTACGTGAACAAGATGTTAATTTGCCAAGGGACACAAATGTATGGGCTTGTGAGTGGCCATCCGATGATTTTATGGTCGAAGCAGGCTTCAAGGAGGAATTTGACGCATATGTGCGTAATGCCGAGCTAGAGGACTTCTTACAAGATAAGTGTCCTCAATATTATCAATTGACCGATTCCTTTGTGCGGAGGTTCGAATATATTTCTGCGCGTAATTCTCCTAGTGTCATGTTTGATATTTATGATACATCTTATACCATGGATTTAGAGGATTTCACAACTTCTTGCACACCCCCGCAGTGGGGTAATATCAATGATCCTCGCAAATCTGAATTTAGAGATTTTCTTGCTAGTATTACCGTGGGAGAATCTAGGGACATAGCACAAGCTACCATAGGGAGCATTCATTTTCCTGCTATACATTATTTTGCTCTCTTTATTGGTAGATGCATTAACGGTAAGGACGAAGTATGTCACATGTGTGTTCCTGATCTTTGTGTCCTCAAGAGTGCTGTGTCAGGTTATAAAGGTTATAACTTGGGGGCAATAGTTGCACGTAGGTTGCAGAATAATAGTAGAAGGGGATATTTCTTTGGAGGAATTTATGCAACCCCTGTGGCTAATTTTCTTAATATAGCTCCACGAGAGGGGGATATGATTGCACCTCCTGTTTATTTGGATAAAGAAGCTATGTTTGATCATCATTTTCTAGAGAGGAATGAACAATTCCTCCCTTATCGACTAATCTATGACAGACGCAACGTCATCCATGTTACTCTTCCTGCTCCCTACCTTTTTGATTATCAGGCAAAAGGAAGATATGTTGTCACCAGGGAAGAAGCAACTGAATATGAGAGGGGAATGGAGGCAGCTCGCCAACACGCTGCTGCTCAGGAGGTGGTCACCTCTACATCTCAGTACTACCCAGTTTCACTTATGGATATCAGCCAGCGGTCATTGGTATTAAACCAACTTAGGCCAAAAGCCTAAGCTTGGGGGAGTACGTACTTCCCACCGACTTTATATAAATGTTCACACACTAGTTGTCGGTGCTCATACTCTTTCATTGAATTATCCATGCTAGTTTAACTTTCTTTTTCTAGTTTTCTTCTTGTGTGTTTGATAAACCTTGAGAAAAACCAAAAAAATTAGTTAGTTTAATTTCCATGCTTGTAGTAGGAATTAAAATGAAAACCCCAAAAGATTTCTAGTTCTTCTTCTTACTTGTTGGGAGCTTTCCCGTGTAAATAGTTTTATTTTCTTTTCTTTCCTTTGGGGGTCGAGAAGACCATATTGAAAATGCTTAGTGGCTCTTATATGCATGATTGTTTATTTAATTTAGAGCCCATATTAATTGTCTTCTCTCTTGAATTGAATGTGTGCAGATTCCAGCTTAGTCCAATGCACGTGCACTCTTATTATTATACACATCGTTCGGTCGTGCAAGTGAAAGGCAATAATGACGATATATGATGGACTTATTGGGATGAGAAAAGCTGGTATGAACTCGACCTCTCTTGTTTTTGTAAATATGATGAGTTCATCGTTCCTGAGTCAGCTATTATGAAGTAAACATATTTGCAATGACATTTAGAGATTATAGTTACTTGTGCCATGCTTGATTAGCTATGAGTTATAATGGTTTACCTTGCATGCCAACATGCTATTAGAATGATTATGATGTGATATGATGGGATGGTATCCTCCTTTGAATGAATTGAGTGACTCGACTTGGCACATGTTCACGCATGTAGTTGAATCAAATCAACATAGCCTTCACGACATGTATGTTCATGGTGGATTATATCCTACTCATGCTTGTACTCGGTGTGAATTAATTTTAATGCAGGTTTACGACTGTTGTCTCAGTTGGTTGCTTCCCAGTCTTTTGCTAGCCTTTACCTATACTAAGCGGGAATACTGCTTGTGCATCCAAACTCCTTAAACCCCAAAGTTGTTCCATATGAGTCCACTATACCTTCCTATATGTGGTATTTACCTACGGTTCCAAGTAAATTTGTATGTGCCAAACTCCAAACATTCAAATGAAATTCTATTTTGTGTACTCGAGCAGCTCATGTTTCAACTAGGGCTGCCTATATCTTCCATGCTAGGTGGGTTATTCTCAAGAGGAGTGGACTCCGCTCCTCATTCACGAGAAAGGGCCGGTAACCGGGATGCCGAGTCCCATGATCCAAAAAGATCAAAGCAAATAAAAATAATTAAACGAAACTCCCCCAGGGTTGTTGTATGTTGGAGGCACTCGTTGTTTCGAGCAAGCCATGGATTGATGCTTGTTGGTGGTTGGGGAAGTATAAACCTTTACCATTCTGTTTGGGAACTGCCTATAATGCATGTAGTATGGAAGATACAGCCATCTCATAGTTTTTGCATTGACAGCAAAAGTATGCCGCTCAAAATGTTATTGAATCTCTATTTTAAAATCGAGCTCTGGCACCTCTACAAATCCCTGCTTCCCTCTGCGAAGGTCCTATCTATTTACTTTTATGTTGAGTCATCACCCTTCTTATTAAAAGCATCTGCTGGAGAGCACATTGTCATTTGCATTCATTACTATTGGTTTATATTGGGTATGACTTGACTGGATCTCTTTTACTATGAATTACAATGTGTAGTCAGTCCTTGATCTTTAAAGGTGCTCTGCATTTATGTTTTGCGGTCCCAGAAAGGGCTAGCGAGATACCATTTTGTTATATCATGTTATGATTATTTTGAGAAAGTGTTGTAATCCGAGTTTTATTATTATGGCTCGTTAGCTGATTATGCTATTGATATGAGTAATTGTGAGACCTATGTGTTATTGTGAGTATGGTTAGTTCCTAATATTTGCTCAAACTTGAATGCTGGCTTTTCATGTTTACAACAACAAGAGCAAACAGAGTTTGTAAAAGTTTTTCTTTATCACTTTCAGTTTATCAACTGAATTGCTTGAGGACAAGCAAAGGTTTAAGCTTGAGGGAGTTGATACGTCTCCAACGTATCTACTTTTCGAAACACTTTTGCCCTTGTTTTGGACTCGAACTTGCATGCTTTGAATGAAACTAACCTGGACTGACGCTGTTTTCAGCAGAACTGCCATGATGTTGTTTTATGTGTAGAAAAGAGAAGTTCTCGGAATGTCCTAGAAAGCCACGGAGGCACTTTTTGGATTTAATAAGAATTTTTGGCGAAAGAATTAATGCCAGGGGGCCCACAGCCTGTCCACGAGAAAGGCCCCCCTAGGGCGCGGCCTCCTATCTCGTGCCCCCCTAGACCTCCACCGACCTCAACTCCAACTCCATATACTCACGTTTGGGGAGAAAAAAACCTGAGAGAAAGTTTCATCGCGTTTTACGACATGGAGCCGCCGCCAAGCCCTAATCTCTCTCGGGAAGGCTGATCTGGAGTCCGTTCAGGGCTCCGGAGAGGGGGATTCGTCGCCGTCGTCATCATCAACCATCCTCCATCACCAATTTCATGATGATCACCGCCGTGCGTGAGTAATTCCATCGTAGGCTTGCTGGACGGTTATGGGTTGGATGAGATT
This sequence comes from Triticum dicoccoides, assembly GCF_002162155.2. Lineage (NCBI taxonomy): Eukaryota > Viridiplantae > Streptophyta > Magnoliopsida > Poales > Poaceae > Triticum > Triticum dicoccoides. The sequence continues at coordinate 429,374,131 of NC_041393.1, read as the reverse complement.
TACCATGTATTCAAGTTAGTCTTGTTAGGGTTTGATCCCTAGTATCCACTATGTTCTGAGATTGATGTTGCTATGACTTTGCTATGCTTAATGCTTGTCACTAGGGCCCAAGTGCCATGATTTCAGATCTGAACCTATTATGTTTTCATGAATATATGTGTGTTCTCGATCCTATCTTGCAAGTCGATAGTCACCTATTATGTGTTATGATCTGACAACCCCGAAGTGACAATAATCGGGATACTTCTCGGTGATGATCGTAGTTTGAGGAGTTCATGTATTCACTATGTGCTAATGCTTTGTTCCGGTTTTCTATTAAAAGGAGGCCTTAATATCCCTTAGTTTCTGCTAGGACCCCGCTTCCACGGGAGGGAAGGACAAAAGATGTCATGCAAGTTCTTTTCCATAAGCACGTATGACTATTTACGGAATACATGCCTACATTACATTGATGAACTGGAGCTAGTTCTATATCACCCTATGTTATAGCTATTGCATGAGGAATCGCATCCGGCATAATTATCCATCACTGATCCATTGCCTACGAGCTTTTCACATATTGTTCTTTGCTTATTTACTTTTCCGTTGCTACTGTTACAACTACTACAAAAACCTAAAAACATTTATCTTTACTTTTGCTACCGTTACCTTTATTATCATACCACTTTTGCTACTAAACACTTTGCTGCAGATACTAAGTTATCAATGTGTGGTTGAATTGACAACTCAACTGCTAATACTCAAGAATATTCTTTGGCTCCCCTTGTGTCGAATCAATAAATTTGGGTTGAATACTCTACCCTCGAAAGCTGTTGCGATCCCCTATACTTGTGGGTTATCAGACCCCCATCTATATGAACGATATGTATGGCTCTCTGGAGCATTTTAAATAAAGTACTTGAGTTGTAGACTTTTGTTGTGATGCCATGTTGTATTTGCACATATCGAGCATATTGTGTGTAGGATTGAAATGCTTGGTATGTGTGGGATCTGACTACCTAGTTGTTTATCCTTCGTAGCCTCTCTTACAAGGAAATGTCTCCTAGTGCTTCCACTGAGACATGGTAGCTTGCTACTGCTCCGGAACACTTAGGCTGGTCGGCATGTGTCCTTATTCGTTCTTGTGTCTGTCCCCTTCTGGGAAATGTCATGCGATGTTCCTTTAAGTCCTTGTAGCTTGCTATGACTTGGGTTCATTCGCTTTTGATCGACACGTTCATTGCTGGGTCATGTATGCCTGTCCCTATAAGTTAGCGCCACTTTGGGTTCACGACTAGCCATGTCAGCCTGGGTTCTCTGTCATATGGATGCTAGCGACACTATCATATACGTGAGCCAAAAGGCGCAAATGGTGCCGGGTCAGGTAAGGCGTCACCCGTGGGAATACCATGCGTGAGGCCGCAAAGTGATATGAGGTGTGACATGCTAGATCGGTGTGACTTAGAATCGGGGTCCTGATAGCGTTGGCATCAGAGCCGGACTGCCTGTAGGTTCATCAAGCCAAACTGGTCGATGTCGAGTCTAGAAATGCTTTAGTTATATGTAGGGGAATTGTTTGTGGGATGGAACGTAAGGCTCTTTTTACTCCTTTACCTCATGGCATTCTGATCTGAGTTAGTCCATTCTTTCCACGGGGGTTAAGGACTAGGATCTCTTCTCTCTATCAGGTTCACGTGTTACTAATCCATAGTAACTTATAGAATTGTTGGTTACAAGCCCTAGTTCAGTTCTACTATTCCAGTATGTTGTTAGTTGGACCCAGAACCTTGATATGATGATGTTGAGTGTCTATGCAATTCTTTGCAAAATGTCTCAAAATCCTTTTTGAGCATCTACGGCCGTTATGCTCTCCAATTTTTGCTAGAAATTCTAATGCCTTTGCTTTATTTCGTGTTTCAGATGTCTTCTCGCACTACACACCAGATGGTACGTCTGACTCGGTGCATTGACGTGCCCGAGCACACGGCCATGCTAGTCCATGTGATGACAGATACAAGCTATAGATGGTATCTAGAGTATACCGTTGAAGAGCAGTATCACGATTTTAATCAGAGTCGGTATATCTGCACTGTGAGGATATTTCCTTCTTACCCCGGAGCTATCGATCCCCTTCACTTGTCTTACTGGCTCGGTGTAGCGACCAGACCTCAAACAGTCCGATCTCTGTGCATCAGTGTCATCCCTGGATCAGTAATGCTGACACACACAGTACTTGAAGGATTTATAACAGAGTAGCAACCACACACTTATTACATCGAATGTCTCCAAAGAGAAACTTATTACAATAAATATGGCTGAAGGCCATCTAATAATGATAACAGCGGAAGGCTTGGAAGGTAAGTGAATCCATCAACTCCAACGGCATCACTGAGTATAGAATCACGATCCTAAAGCATCTTACTCATCGTCTGAAAAGTCTGCAACATGAACGTTGCAGCCCAAAAATGTGTCAGCACATGGAATATGCTGGCAAAGTAACACACAGAGAAAAATGAAAGAGTAAAGCTATACTACATGCATATATGGCTTGGTGGATAGCTCTATGGTTACATTTTTTGCGTAAAGCCAGTTTTTCCCTACTACAAAGGAATAAATTATTTAACTATCATGGTGGTTGTTAAACATTGAGAATGGTTGACAGCATCCTCAATCCCAATTAAGCATCATCATTAAACAAACCCAACAATATTAATTAAATTAACATGATGAGATTCACACGATAATCCAAGTACTAGATACTCAAGATGTCCATAACCGGGGACACGGCTAATCATGATTAGTTTATACACTCCGCAGAGGTTGCACAGTTTTCCCCACATGACTCGATCTCCTCCCTTGGTTTTCTCGCACTACATGGTGTTTGAGAAACGAATGACCGAGACATAGTCTTTTAGAAGCGCTAGCACCTTACGATGGGTAGACCGGCACACCTACTTTCCCCTACATCTGCTAGTCTACCACTGTAAGAGTTCGCACGACTTAGTCAACTATGCTAGAGCCCATAATAGCATGTGGCTGCACATGGAAGTTTCTAGCATGAATAATCTTATGATCCCTTTGGGCCTGGGTGACGGTCCATAAAAAACAGGCAATCCTGGTCTACCCAGGTGCCTAGACAGGCAATCCTGGAATAACCAGGTACCTCAATCCACCCAGATGTGTATTAATATTGCCACCTTAAATAAACCATTAATTTACAATCTCACATCTGTCATGGAAAATCACTCACCCAATCCACGTCTACTTGCATAGCATGGCAAAATAAGCAAACGTAGAAGTAACTCCCAAGGGTTTGATAATAAAACAGGTAATAGGTGCTACCTCAATCTACTTCCCAAAACCCACAATTTAATTAGATCCTAATCATGCAATGTTTGAGGATTGATCTAATGCATAAAAACTGGGTAGTAAGGAGGTATGATCAAAGTGTTACTTGCCTTGCTGATGATCCGCGTAACCTAGGGATTTGAAGTAGCAAGCGGCGCAGTCCGGGTACTCTATCACAAGCAAACAAAAAAACAAGCATACAATAAGTACTCATCTAATGCACGGGTAAAACTCAAATAAGAGGTCTAACCAGAAAGTTCAACTTAAGAACTCCGGTTTGCAAAAAAGAATCAAATCGAACGAAGAAACAAAACTCAAACGGCGAAAGAAACAAGCTTCGTTTACTAATCTACACCTAAGTCAAATTTTACAGAAGCAAAAATTGGTTTGAGTAGATTATTCGGAAAGAGGGTTTCGAGACGAAACTGTAGGCGCTTGAATCGCCAGATTCCGATAAACGAGCGAAAAGCTATACTAAAACAAAAATTGGATCAGAAATCGCGATCAGAAAAATCACGGAATAAATCCGAGAAAAAGAAAAACGACGAACAGATTAACGAACGAACATTCGTTATCTGGATCTAAACAATGAACCCGCTCGTTAAAACGAAGGAACAAGTGAACGCTCGCTAATTAATCCAAACCGGAAGAAAAACCGATCTAACAAAAAAACCGGAATCTAAAAAAAATCGACGGAAAAACCAAACGGTTTTTCTAAAAAAAAACGGCGGCGGCGAGGTCAACCTTGGGGTACGGGTCGGCGGTGGCGGCGGCACCAGCGAGGGCGGCGGTGGTCGGCGGTGACGGCGGCGGGGTCCGGCGGTGGTGGCGGTGGTTG
>NC_041393.1:429361250-429369327 GCF_002162155.2 Triticum dicoccoides | reverse complement strand
GCGGCGCGGGCTGGCGGCGGGGCGGCGCTAGGGTTAGGGTTTGGGCGGCGGCGGCGGGTTGGGCTGGCGGCGGCGGTTTGGGCTGGGGCGGCGCTATATAAAGACCCGGCCAGGCGGAGTCCTGGCCGGTTACTGCCCGTAGTCGGTTCCAGTTTTTTTTAAATAAATATCACGCAGAAAAACAAATGAAAGAAATACTAAACGGACTCCAAAAATCCCGAAATAAATTTTCCCCGGCTTCTAAAATCAAGCCGGTTTAGATGAACATTTATTTGGGCCTAAATGCAATTTTGGAAAACACGCATTTTTCCTATATTCTAATAAAATAGCCAGAAAATCCAAAATAAAATCTTATTTGATTTTTATTAAATCCTCAATATTTCTTTATTTTGGAAAAGTCATTTTATTACTTCTCTCATATATATATATATATATATATATAATTGAAATAATTGAAGATAAAATAAATAAAATCAAATGATCCTACTTCCAAAATTTGAGAAAACTCAAATATGAAAATATCGAAATCCCCAACTCTCTCCGTGGGTCCTTGAGTTGCGTAGAATTTCTAGGATCAAAACAAAATGCATTAAATATGATATGCAATAATGATCTATTTGTATAACATTCCAAATTGAAAATTTGGGATGTTACAAACCTACCCCTCTTAAGATGAGTCTCGCCCTCGAGATTCGGGTTGGCTAGAGAATAGGTGAGGGTGGTCTTTCAGCAAATCTTCCTCTCGCTCCCAGGTGGCTTCATCCTCGGTGTGGTGGCTCCACTGAACTTTGCAAAACTTGATAACTTTTCTGCGAGTGACTCGGCTGGCATACTCAAGAATCTTGACTGGTTTCTCCTCATAGGTCAAATCACTGTCCAACTGAATCGCCTCTAGCGGAACGGTATCTCTTAGCGGTATATCAGCCATCTCTGCGTGGCACCTCTTCAACTGGGAGACGTGGAACACGTCGTGAACTCCTGACAATCCCTTAGGTAATTCCAACTTGTAGGCAACCTCTCCCATATGTTCCAAAACTTTGTATGGTCCCACAAAATGCGGCGCTAACTTTCCTTTAACACCAAAACGCTTAACTCCTCGAAGTGGAGATACCCGAAGGTAAACTCTATCCCCAACTTCGTAAACTGTCTCCTTGCGTTTTGCATCAGCATAGCTTTTCTGCCTGGACTGGGCTACCTTGAGCCTGTCGCGAATCAACTTCACTTTCCGTTCAGACTCCTTAATCAAATCTAGTCCAAACAAGTGACGGTCTCCAACTTCGTCCCAAGACAACGGGGTTCTGCACCTCCTTCCGTATAAGGCTTCGAAAGGGGCCATCTTCAAACTGGATTGATAACTGTTGTTGTAAGAGAACTCTGCATACGGCAAATTGTCATCCCAACTAGATCCATAATCTAGCGCACAAGCTCTCAGCATGTCCTCTAAAATCTGATTGACTCTTTCGGTCTGTCCATCTGTCTGCAGATGAAAAGCGGTACTGAACTCTAGCCTGGTACCCAAGGTTTCGTGCAACTGATTCCAGAACTTTGAGGTGAATTGGGTTCCTCTATCTGATACAATTCTCCTTGGAACTCTGTGCAGACATACGATCCTGGTCATGTAAATCTTGGCCAATTTGGCACTGGTGTAAGTAGTCTTCACTGGGATGAAATGAGCTACCTTCGTCAAACGATCGACTACCACCCAAATCGAGTCATAGCCTGAACGAGTCTTGGGCAATCCCATAATAAAATCCATGCCTAGCTCATCCCACTTCCATTCAGGTATCGGCAATGGTTGCAACAATCCTGCTGGCTTCTGATGCTCTGCCTTTACCCTCGGACATACATCACAAACTGCTACATACTCGGCAATGTCCTTCTTCATTCCGGTCCACCAGAAAGTCTCCTTCAAATCCAAGTACATCTTGGTATTCCCTGGGTGAATTGAATACGGCGAATCATGGACCTCTTGCAAAATCAACTTCCTGATCTCAGGGTCATTGGGTACATAAATGCGGTCCTCAAACTAGAGGGTATCGTGCTCATCCTCACGAAATCCCTTGGCTTTTCCCTTGTTCAACCTCTCCTTTATCTCTGCAATCTCCTTATCGGTCTTCTGAGCTTCTCTGATCTTATCCATCAAAGTCGACTGAATTTCCAATGTTGTTACATAGCTTCTCGAAACTATCTCCAAACATAGCTCGCAAAAGTCCTTGGCTAACTCCTTTGGCAGTCCTGCGGTCATGAGTGTATTAACATGGCTCTTACGGCTCAACGCGTTGGCTACTACGTTAGCCTTTCTTGGGTGATACTGCAATCTCATATCATAATCCTTGATGAGTTCCAACCATCTCCTTTGCCTGAGGTTTAACTCTTTTTGCGTGAAGATGTACTTCAAACTCTTGTGATCCATGTACACCTCACAATGATTTCCGATAAGAAAATGTCTCCACGTCTTCAATGCATGCACTACGGCAGCTAACTCGAAATCATGTGTGGCATAATTCAACTCATGAGGTTTAAGCTGTCGTGACGCATACGAAACAACTCTTCCTTCCTGCATAAGTACTGCTCAAAGTCCTCGACGTGAAGCATCGCAATACACCTCATAATCCTTAGTCTGATCTGGCAGAATCAACACTGGTGAGGTAACTAGACGTTTCTTCAATTCCTGGAAACTGGCCTCACATTGCTCAGTCCAATTGAACTTGGTATCCTTCTTCAACAACTCCGTCATGGGCTTTGCAATCCTTGAAAAATTCTCAATGAATCTCTGGTAGTATCCTGCCAGTCCAAGAAAACTTCTGATCTCCCCAACTGTCGTTGGTGCTTCCCAATTATTCACGGTGACAACCTTGGTGGGGTCTACTGCTATACCCTCTCCGGATATAACATGTCCAAGGAATCCAACTTCCTTCAACCAGAACTCACATTTGCTAAACTTGGCATATAACTGGTGTTCTCTGAGCTTCTCCAATACCAAACGCAAGTGCTCCTTATGCTCCTCTTCGTTCTTCGAGTAGACCAAGATGTCATTAATGAACACCACGATGAACTTATCCAGAAACTCCATAAATACTTTGTTCATCATGTTCATGAAATATGCAGGTGCGTTAGTCAGACCAAATGACATAACGGTATACTCGTACATCCCATACCTAGTGGTAAAAGCTGTCTTGGGTATATCCCGTTCTCGAATCTTCAACTGATGGTATCCTGATCGCAAATCGATCTTGGAAAACACCTTCTCTCCTTGTAGTCAGTCAAACAGATCATTGATCATTGACAGTGGGTACTTACTCTTGATGGTTACCGCATTTAATCCTCGATAATCAACAACCATCCTTAACGATCCGTCCTTCTTCTCCACTAGAAGTACTGGTGATCCCCAAGGTGAAGAACTTGGGCGAATGTATCCTTTATCCAGTAACTCCTTAATCTGACTTTTAATCTCCTCCAAATCTTTTGCGGGCATCCTGTATGGTCTCTTGGATATTGGCCCTGTGCCTGGCAAAATCTCGATCAAAAACTCAATGTCTCTGTCTGGTGGCATGCCTGGCAACTCCTCTGGAAATACGTCCGGAAAATCCTTCACTACTAGTACTTCCTCCTGCACAACTCCTGATAAGGAATTTACGTGCATCCTCCTCGGCTCATGCCTTGATACATACCTTATCCTTTTCCCTTCTGGGGTAGTAAGCAGAATCGACTTACTGGCGCAATCAATGTTTCCTCCATACATTGATAGCCAATCCATACCCAGAATCACATCCAAACCTTGGGATTACAAAATGATTAAATCCGAGGGAAAACATGCTTGCCTATACCCAACGGAACTTGAAAACATCCTCGACTGGCCATATACTCTGCTCCTGGTGAGGTTACTAGCATGGGTGTTTTTAGAACCCTAGTGGGCAGTCTATACTTATCCACAAATCCCCTTGATATGTATGAATGCGATGCACCAGTATCAAAAAGAACGAGTGCAGTAAATGAGTTAACCAAAAACTTACCTATTACTGCATCTGGCTGAGCTTCAACCTCCTCCACGCTAACGTGGTTCACTTGTCCTCTATTGAAAGGGTTCGGCTTCTTCCTGGAGCTTCCATTGCCATTCCCAGTCTGGCCTTCAGAACATTCATTGGCGTAATGTCCGGTCTTCTGGCACTTAAAACAAGTGACTTGGCTGGTGTTGAGGGGTTGGTACGGTTCTGGCTACTACTTCCTCCATTCCCGGTACCATTCTTGGGACCATTGTGATTGTGCGAGCTACCTCCTCCATGGGTATGCTGAAACTGTCCTCCTGACTTCGGAGTAAAACGTGGCTTCTGCTGAGCTCCAGAATTGTACTTCCCTTGTCCATACTTCCTCTTGCGGTTTTCAATCTGCTGCTGCTTCCCTTCAATCATGAGAGCATGATCTACCAACTCCTGGTAGTTGTTGAAACTTGCTACCATCAACTGCATGCTCAGCTCATCATTCAGCCCTTCCAGAAACTTCTCTTGCTTAGCTGCATCCGTAGCGACATCATCTGGGGCATAACGTGCTAGCTTACTGAAATCATCCACATACTGGCCAACTGATCTTCCTCCTTGGCGCAAGTTGCAAAACTCACGCTTCTTCATGGCCATAGCTCCTGCTGAAACATGGGCAGTACGAAAAGCCTGCTGAAACTGATCCCATGTGACAGTGTCTGCTGGATAAGTGGCTATGAAATTCTCCCACCATCATGCCACGGGTCCCTCAAGCTGATGTGCGGCAAATCGCACCTTCTCCACATCTGTGCATCCTGCAGTGATCAACTCCCTGGCTGTCTTGAGAAGCCAATCATCTGCAACAATTGGCTCGGTGCTACTGGAGAACACCGGCGGATTCAGCATAAGAAAACGGGTTAAGTGATCAACAGGTGGTGGTGGTGGTGGTGGATTGTTGTTGTTGTTGTTGTTCCCCTGATTCTGATTCTGGACTAGTATCTGCATCAATGCATTCTGCTGCTGGATCAACTGGGTGAGCTCCGGTGGGAAAGCAAATCCGTTGTCACGTCTCGGAGGCATCTGAAGGTTTAGAAAAGACGAGAATACAGAATAGAATGAGGTCTAGAGGGAAAACACTACCCATATGCACATGAGGCAAATTGCAATCAAAACACTTCATTCAAACAAGCAAGGGCATACAACGGTCTATCTATCGTTACAAAGTGCTCAGACTATAATAGATACATGGAGGGAAATTCTACTACTTTATGGTGGTCTACTAGAAAAACTGCTCCGATGAAGACTCCATGACATCTTCTCCAGCTTCATCAACATAGTCATCATCACTATCATCTGGGTCCGAGTCGGTATCGTCGATGATGATGTAATTCCCGGGGCAAGTGCGATCTTCGTCTTCTCCAGTTGCTGGAAATCCCATGAACACTCTTAGCTTCTTCTTCAGTTCATCATTCTTCTCAACTAGAGTTGATATTTCCTCCTCTTGAGTTCTTCCTCCAGTTCCATGATCTTGGTCATGGCTTTCTTCAGATCCATCATGCCTGCACACATCTGGTTCTCCCGGCGTCAAATGTGCTGGTTTAACTCCTGGATGAAAGCTGCAACTGATCTGTCTTTCTTGGTGTTAACCATCTCCCATTGCTCATCTCGGCGCCCACAAATCTGGTAGGTAGTATCCTTAAGCTCCTTGTGATAAACTTCTCCAATGCGTCCCATAGTGATGTGAGCTGCCATGCTCTTCCCTAAACTCCAGGTTGGTGCATCAAAGGAAAACTCTATAGGCTCAGTGACTGGCATGAACGTCCTTCCTGGAACTTGAACTTGAATCATCCAGCGCTCCTCTTCAGGTAAGGTGGCGTTGTAGGTTCCGGTGAAGCTTGGTACTCCGATCTTCAAGTACTTGGTTACTTCCTTCAGTTGTCGTCCAAAGGGTGTATCTTCATCCGGTTGCATGAACTTGTTCCTTGCATCCGCCATCCTAGAAGAATAGAAGAGATGAGGAGTTAGAATGAGAAGAGAGAGTAGTGATCTATGGTCTTTGCTTAGTGGTCGTGTCCTACAGTCAGCGTGTGCTCTGATACCATCTTGTAGCGACCAGACCTCAAACAGTCCGATCTCTGTGCATCAGTGTCATTCCTGGATCAGTAATGCTGACATGCATAGTACGTGAAGGATTTATAACAGAGTAGCAATCACACACTTATTACATCGAATGTCTCCAAAGAGAAACTTATTACAATAAATATGGCTTAAGGCCATCTAATAACGATAACAATGGAAGGCTTGGAAGATAAGTGAGTTCATCAACTCCAACGGCATCACTGAGTATAGAACCACGATCCTAAAGCATCTTACTGGTCGTCTGAAAAGTCTGCAACATGAACGTTGCAGCCCGAAAACGGGCTAGCACATGGAATATGCTGGCAAAGTAACACATAGAGAAAAATGAAAGAGTAAAGCTATACTACATGCATATATGGCTTGGTGGATAGCTCTATGGTTACAGTTTTTGCGTAAAGCCAGTTTTTCCCTAATACAAAGGAATACATTATTTAACTATCATGGTGGTTGTTAAACATTGAGAATGGTTGACAACATCCTCAATCCCAATTAAGCATCATCATTATACAAACCCAACAATATTAATTAAAGTAAGATGATGAGATTCACACGATAATCTAAGTACTAGATACTCAAGATGTCCATAACCGGGGACACGGCTAATCATGATTACTTTATACACTCTGCAGAGGTTGCGCACTTTTCCCCACATGACTCGATCTCCTTCGTTGGTTTTCTCGCACTACATGGTGTTTGAGAAACGAATGACCGAGACATAGTCTTTCAGAAGTGCTAGCACCTTACGATGGGTAGACCGGTACACCTACTTTCCATTACATCTGCTAGTCTACCACTGTAACAGTTCGCACGACTTAGTCAACTATGCTAGAGCCTATAATAGCATGTGGCTACACACGGAAGTTTCTAGCATGAATAATCTTATGATCCCTTTGGGCCTGGGTGGCGGTCCATAAAAAAACAGGCAATCCTGGTCTACCCAGGTGCCTAGACAGGAAATCCTGGAATAACCAGGTACCTCAATTCACCTAGATGTGTATTAATGTTGCCACCTGAAATAAACCATTAATTTACAATCTCACATCTATCATGGAAAATCACTCACCCAATCCACGTCTACTTGCATAGCATGGCAAAATAAGCAAACATAGAAGTAACTCCCAAGGGTTTGACAATAAAACAGGTAATAGGTACTACCTCAATCTACTTCCCAAAACCCACAATTTAAATAGATCCTAATCATGCAATGTTTGAGGATTGATCTAATGCATAAAAACTGGGTAGTAAGGAGGTATGATCAAAGTGTTACTTGCCTTGCTGATGATCCGCGTAACCTAGGGATTCGAAGTAGCAAGCGGCGCAGTCCGGGTACTCTATCGCAAGCAAACAAACAAACAAGCATACAATAAGTACTCATCTAATGCACGGGTAAAACTCAAATAAGAGGTCTAACCAGAAAGTTTAACTTAAGAACTCCGGTTTGCAAAAAAGAATCAAATCGAACGAAGAAACAAAACTCAAACGACGAAAGAAACAAGCTTCGTTTACTAATCTGGACCTAAGTCAAATTTTACAGAAGCTAAAACTGGTTTGAGTAGATTATTCGGAAAGAGCGAAAAGTTATACTAAAACAAAAATTGGATCAGAAATCACGATTAGAAAAATCGCGGAATAAATCCGAGAAAAAGAAAAACAACGAACAGATTAACGAACGAACGTTCGTTATCTGGATCTAAACGATGAACGCGTTCGTTAAAACGAACGAACGAGTGAACGCTCGCTAATTAATCCAAACCGGAAGAAAAACCGATCTAACAAAAAAAAGGAATCTAAAAAAAACCGACGAAAAACGGACGGAAAAACCGAACGATTTTTCTAAAAAAAACGGCGGCGGCAAGGTCAACCTCAGGGTGCGGGTCAGCGGTGGCGGCGGCTCCGGCGAGGGCGGCGGTGGTCGGCTGCAACGGCGGTGGGGTCCGGCAGTGGCGGTGGCGACGGCGACGGCG
>NC_041393.1:429289817-429360777 GCF_002162155.2 Triticum dicoccoides | reverse complement strand
GACGGCGGCGGTAGCAGTGAGCGGCGGCGGCGCGCGGCGGCGCGGGCTGGCGGCGGGGCGGCGCTAGGGTTAGGGTTTGGGCGGCGGCGGCGGTTTGGGCTGGCGGCGACGGTTTGGGCTGGGGCGGCGCTATATAAAGACCCGTCCAGGAGGAGTCCTGGCCGGTTACGGCCCGTAGTCGGTTCCAGTTTTTTTAAAATAAATATCGCGCAGAAAAACAAACGAAAGAAATACTAAACAGACTCCAAAAATCCCGAAACAAATTTTCCCCGGCTTCTAAAATCAAGCCGGTTTAGATGAACATTTATTTGGGCCTAAATGCAATTTTGGAAAACATGCATTTTTCCTAAATTCGAATAAAATAGCGAGAAAATCCAAAATAAAATCTTATTTGATTTTTAATTAAATCCTCAATATTTCTTTATTTTGGGAAAGTCATTTTATTCCCTCTCTCATATATATATAATTGAAATAATTGAAGATAAAATAAATAAAATCAAATGATCCTACTTCCAAAATTTGAGAAAACTCAAATATGAAAATATCGAAATCCCCAACTCTCTCCATGGGTCCTTGAGTTGCGTAGAATTTCTAGGATCAAAACAAAATGCATTAAATATGATATGCAATAATGATCTATTTGTATAACATTCCAAATTGAAATTTTGAGATGTTACACTCGGTGCTACCGTGGAGATGTCCGTCCAGGATGCTGCTTACTCCATGATCACTATCATTCAAGCCGGGCATGCATCACTTCAGAACACCGAGTTCTGCTATCTGTCGGTAGCACTCACTGGTCAGGAGGGGTATTACACTGGCCTTTATGCTGACGCTTCGCAAGAGGAGGCACGTCTTCGCATCACCACTGAGATGTTGGAGGAGAGGGACCGTGAGAACCGTGCCCTTTGCATGGAGCTGTACAACACTCACGCGGACCACTGGGCCACCCTGACACGGCTGGCACCTGTAGTGTAGACTGGTTACCTTGATATGCGGGATTTGTACCCCGTACGCACTCGTCTGCCAGCTCGCATGGACTATCCAAATGCTGGAGGTATCACGCACCCATGTGGGCGTCATCTGCCACCGTTCGTGGGACCAAGGCCTCATCCAAGTCCTTATGGTCCACAGGCCCGTCATGACCCGGAGTTTCCTGATCCATATGTTCTACTTCCAGGCTATGCGGGTAATCTCTATGAGGACTACTACGGAGATGGAGACGACTGAGCTGGATCATGGCACTAGTAGTATGTAGTAGTTGTATCTCCACAGTCCTGCGTGTCTTGTGGAATATGACTTAGTGTGTACTAAATTTCGGAGGTGTAGAAAAATAATGTATAGGAGCTTGGAATGCCTCCGATGAGATGTAATCTTTCTTTCACCGCAGTTGTACTTCAGTTTGCGCTTGTACTAAACGATGTATGGTGTATGACCGTTGGTATATATATGGAAGTTTCTATATTACCATGTTGTACGAATGAACATCTCTACATTCCGTGTCATCTATTACATTCTGCACTCCTATGTCAGAGTTCTGCCATCCTTGTCTAAACCGTTGTTTTGTTTTCCTAGGATGGTCAACACCCGAAGCACCTCTGCTGCCCAGGAGCAAGGTGAAGGCAGTGGGGCAAGGGATGGGAATCTGCCTCATCCACCTTCCTTGGCTGAGGTCATGTTGGAGGCCGAGAGGAACAAACGTGGGACGAACCGTTTGCTGGAATGCATTGAGCAGAACATAGCACATCACCAGGGGAACGACTTAGTGTCTCTCAATGACTTCATCAAGCTGTACCCACCCACCTTCCATCATTCTGTCGAGCCCCTTGATGCGGATGATTGGCTTCGCAGCATCACCCACAAGCTACGTTCTGCACACGTAGCCAAAGCTGACAAGGTCACTTACGTTGCTTATCATCATGAAGGCCCCGCCAGCCTTTGGTGGGAGAACTATGAGGCCATGCACCCAGCTGGCCAGGTTACCACTTGGGCAGAGTTCAGCAAGGCTTTCCATGAGCATCACATTCTAGAAGGTCTTATGGATCATAAGAGGGAGGAGTTGTGCAACTTCACCCAGGGTAGGCTCACCGTGCATGCATACAGCAGAGAGTTTGGGAACTTATAGCACGTTATGCACCTGAAGAAGTGTCCACCGACGCCAAGAAGCAGGCAAGGTTCCGCAAGGGACTCAGCCCCGAGCTTCGTCGTGATCTTCGTCTGCACGAATGCACTTCCTTCCAGAAGCTAGTGAACAAGGCTATCGGTGCTGAGACAGGTCAGACTGACTTCGAAGCTATATGCAAGCATGCCCATGACACTGGTTCCTCATCTGATTTTGGCTCTCAGCGCCGGGTGTGGGTGCCTAACACAACTCTGCCACCCAGGTTCACTTCAAGGCCATCCTATCAGGCGCCTCGTCCAACCCAGCAGTATGCACCACCCAAGAATTATGGTGGATCAACCGCCAATGCTCCTCCACGCACCAACACTGTGACATGCTTGAAGTGTGGAGAACCGGGTCACTACATGCGAGAGTGTCCCCAGAACAACCCCAATCAGTCCGGAAAGGTTGTTGGCCGTGGCAAGCCAACAGGTAAGGTGTATTATGCCAAGCCGGCCACCACTGCACGTGGAACTTTGTCTCAGCTGAAGAGGCTCGGGATGATCCCAACGTCGTTCTTCGTACGCTCCTTGTTAACTGCCATCCGACATCTGTTCTTTTCGATACTGGAGAATCTCATTAATTTATATCTGAGAGCTATGCTCATTTGCATAACACCGCATTTTATGATATGCCCTCCACCATGGAAATTTCTACTCCTGGTTCTAGATGGCAAACTTATAGAGTAAGCCATGGGAATGAAATTCATGTCGATAGACTTGTTTTCCTTGCATGTTTGATAGCTCTCAAATCCTCAGACATTACTCTCATCTTGGGTGTGGACTGGATGACAACCCATCATGCTAAGATTGATTGTTACTCTAGGACTGTTCAACTTACACATCCATCAGGCAAGGTAGTCAATGTCTTGACCCGAGTAGCTAAGCGACAGCTCTACTCCCTTAATGCCAGACCTCGAAGATGTCCCGGTAGTTCGTGACTTCCTGGACGTCTTCCCAGAAGAACTGCCAGGTATTCCACCTGACAGGGATGTCGAGTTCATGGTAGATCTTATCCCAGGAACTGTCCCAATCTCTAGGAGACCCAATAAGATGGCACCACTAGAACTAGCTGAGCTCAAGAAACAACTTGATGAGTCGTCGAAAAAGGGTTTCATCTGTCCTAGTTCTTCTCCATGGGCTTGTCTCGTCCTCTTTGTCAAGAAGAAGATGGTACGGATCGGATGGTTGTATATTATCGACCCGTCAATTTGGTCACCATAAAGAACAAGTATCCGCTTCCCAGGATCAACGGCCCGTATGATCAGCTCGCTGGATCCTTAGTCTTTTCTAAGATGGATTTGAGGTTGGGCTACCATCAAATCAAAATCAAGAACGGGGACATTCCCAAAACAGCCTTTGTTACTCATTATGGCCAATACGAGTACACCGTCATGTCCTTCGGTTTAACCAATGCCCCAGCCACTTTCTCTCGGTTAATGAACTCGATTTTCATGGATTATTTGGATAAATTCGTCGTGGTTTACCTCGATGATATACTCATCTACTCCAAGAATGAGGAAGAACATGTCGAGCATCTAAGGCTAGTATTGATGAAACTTCGAGAGCATCGCCTTTATGCCAAATTCTCTAAATGTGAATTCTGGTTGCCAGAAGTGACCTATCTAGGCCATGTAATCTCTGGTAAGGGTATTGCTGTCAACCCTGAGCGAGTTCAAGCCATTCTTAATTGGACTCCACCTGAATCGGTCAAGCAAGTTTGGAGTTTCCTTGGCTTAGCGAGCTACTACCGCCACTTTGTTGAGAATTTCTCCAAGGTTGATAAACCTCTAACTAAACTCGTCAAGAAAGGTAAAAAGTTCGAGTGGACCCCACAGTGCGAGCACAGTTTTGAGGAACTGAAAAGACGCCTAACATCTACCCCCGTACTGGTACCACCAAATTTCTCCAAGGACTTTGTTATCTACTGCGATGCCTCGCGACAAGGACTAGGTTGCATACTCATGCAAGATCGTCATGTAATTGCCTATGCTTCATGGCAGTTGCATCCACACGAGGAAAATTATCCTACCCATGATCTAGAGCTTGCAGCTATAGTCCATGCACTCACAACCTGGCAACATTACCTTCTCGGTAATCATTGCGAAATCTTCACCGATCACCAGAGTCTGAAATACATATTCACCCAACTGAATTTAAATCTCAGGCAAAGACGTTGGGTTGAGTTAATCACAGATTACGACTTAGGAATAACTTACACCCCGGGAAAAGCCAATGTCATGGCTGATGCACTAAGTCGTAAATCTTATTATAACAATCCGATGTTACAACAAAGTCAACCATTTCTCCATGAGAAATTTCCAAAGCTTAACCTTCACATAGTTCCTCAAGGGTTCCTATCTACCTTGGTGGCGAAACCAACCCTTACGGATCATATGATAACCGCTCAGCGGTATGACAAGGGGATATTCGGATCAAGGAGAGCACTGCTAGCGGAGCTGCTAAATGTTTCTCTGTGAATGATCAAGGTGTCGTGTACTTCGGTAACTGTCTAGTGGTTCCGAAGAAGCGACAACTACGGCAATTGATCCTTAAGGAAGCTCATGAATCTCCTCTCACCATTCATCCTGGTAGTACCAAGATGTATCAGGAACTACGCCAGAGGTTCTGGTGGACTAGGATGAAGAGAGAAATTGCTCAGTATATTGTTAATTGCAATGTCTGTCGTCATGTTAAAGCAGAGCATCAATGGCCTGCTGGCACCCTTCAACCTTTAGCTATTCCTGAAATGAAATGGGATAAAATTGGTATGGATTTCATCACCGGTTTCCCTAGTACCAAGATAGGGAATAACGCTATCTTCGTTGTCATCGATCGTCTTTCTAAAGTAGCCCATTTCCTGCCCGTTCGAGAGAGTATAACTGCTAGTTAGCTAGCAGATTTCTATATCTCCCAAATAGTGTCTCTCCATGGTGTTCCATTGGAAATTTACTCAGATCGTGGAAGTCTCTTCACCTCTCAATTTTGGGGAAGTTTCCAAAATGCTATGGGAACTCGTCTCTCCTTTAGCACCGCCTTCCACCCTCAATCAAGTGGTCAAGTAAAACGCGTCAATCAAATTCTGGAAGATATGCTCCAAGCTTCTGTTATCTCATTCGGAATGGACTGGGAGAAATGCCTTCCATTTGCCGAATTTGCTTATAACAATAGCTATCAATCTAGCTTGGGCAAATCTCCTTTTGAAGTTCTCTATGGATGAAGGTGTCGAACGCCTCTTAACTGGTCAAAACAGGGGAAAGACAATTCTTTGGCTCAGATATGATCCAGGAAGTAGAAGAGCAAGTTCGCATTGTTCATGAAAAGTTGAAAACAGCCCAATCTCGTCAAAAGAGCCAATATGATCGTAAACATAAGACTATGACTTTTGAAGTTGACGAGAAGGCTTACCTTCGGGTTACTCCTTGGAAGGGAACCCATCGCTTTGGTATCAAAGGAAAATTGGCTCCTCGCTACATTGGACCCTTTCGCATTCTTGCCAAACGAGGAGAAGCTGCCTACCAATTGAAACTACCTCCGCATCTATCTAGAATTCATGATGTCTTCCACGTTTCTCAACTCAGGCGTTGCTTCTCGGATCCTATCCCTGGAGTGGACCACGAAATGCTCATCTCCAAGATAATCTCACCTATCAAGAATATCCCACTCGTATCCTTGATCAAGCCGAGCGTACCCCTGTTCAATGGTCACACCATTCCGAGAAAGAAGCCACTTGGGAAAGGGAGGATCATCTTCGACTTGAGTACCCCACCTTCTTTCTGAAGGATCCTAAATCTCGGGACGAGATTTTTCTGAGTGGGGGTGAGTTGTCACAACCCTAGTCAGTACATGCATTAGAGTGATTGCATCATGTTTATTTCTCTCAGAAACCTTGAAATGGGGATGACAGAACCCCCAACACTGTCGGCGTTCTGGGAATGGGGGTCCCCAGACTTGCCTGCCTCCGGCCTGCGGAGTGGCTCAAAGGAGGCCCAGCACAGCCCATCTCCATCAACGCAAGCTCAAGACCCTCGCGAGGGGCCAAGCCTCGCGGCGCGGACGATGAGGAGCTTCTTCAGGCACGGCCTCATCAGGCTGGCTCACGAGGAGGCGGAGAGTTCAAGGCGGGGTACCTCACGAGGTGCCCATGACGCAAGCCATGACGACCAAGGGCGCCAGTCGGGCGCCAGCCCGCGCAGTGTCCTCCTTTCCTCTTTGGTGCAAAGGGGGCAAGGACAGGCGAGAGCATAAAGCAAAGGCGTCCATTTCGGTGCAACAAGACCAAGACTAGCCCAACGGCCGGAAGGAAGTCATTGTGGAGCCCAAGCCGGCGTCACCACCAGATCCTTTGACAGGCGAGGACCAACTTTAGTCAGGATAACTGTACCCGCGGTTCCCCTTCAAAATGGCCAATTGTTGGCGCCCTTCCCGCTCAAATATTTGGGAAGAGGCCCAGGGCCTTTGCCTATAAATAGGACTAGCCACCCCCAGGGTAGGGGCAATCTGGACCTGACCTAGCAATCGGGATCCTCACCAAGAAACCAGTAGATAGAGCGACTGAACTCCTCCCAGCAGTTCGTCGCACCAGCCAATAACAGACCCTCGCGAGGCTGTTCTGCCTTGTATTGTTCATCATCAAGCCCAAGAGGCAATCCACCACACCACACACTGGAGTAGGGTATTACACCACAATGGTGGCCTGAACCAGTATAAATCTTGTGTCTCTTGTGCTGTTCAGTTTGGTAGTTTAGGTCCTAGCGATTCGGCGAGGAGCGAGCCGGTAGAGGGTTGAATCTCCGAGCGCACCCCAGTGTTCGAACCTCAAGGGTCTGCCGGAACCCGAAATCCGACATTTGGCGCGCCAGGTAGGGGTGCGCCGGAATTTTCCTTCCGTCGCCTCGTTCCTCCCCGACCCTCGCTTCCCATGTCGCCCAGACGGCTCCCGTCGGCGGGCGCCCTCGTCGTCCCCCGTCACTTGCCGTCAATACCGCCACCGGCCCGGCAGGGAACGGGCGGCAAGCATCATCCCAGCATTCCCCGGTGACCTCTAGGGAGGAGCCGTGCAGCTTCTTCCTCACCCACCCCGTCGCGCCGGCTCCCTCGGTCGTCGCGGCCTTCCTGGGCGACTCACAGGCGCTGCCCTCCAGCCGCCACGTCAAGCCATTCGTCCGCCGGGTCGGCGCCGCCGCCACGAGGCAGTGGGCTCCCTCGGGCCGGACGGAGCCGTCGGCCGGGCTGACCTTCGACTCTGAGGACCACCCCACCAACTCGGCCAGCTCGGGCACGCTCCCCATGCTCTGCACGCTCACCATCTGCCAGGTGGCCGTCACTAGGACCCTCATCGATGGTGGCACGAGCCTCAACGTGCTCTCGGTTGAGGCCTTCAACCTCCTCTGCATACCCCGGGAGCGGCTGCAACCCAGCCGGCCTTTCTCAGGCGTCGGAGGCGGGTCGTCCAGCTCCTTGGGGCAGATCCGACTTCTGGTAACTTTCGTCACCTACGACAATTTCCGCACGGAGCTGGTCGATTTCAACATCGCCCCCATCAGCCTCCCCTACAATGCCATCCTCGGCTATCCAGCATTGGCCAAATTCATGGCCGCGACTCACCCGGGGTACAACCTCATGAAGATGCCCGGGAGCAACGGCGTCCTCACCGTGCCCGGGGACACCGAAGGTGCACTACGAGTACTCAAGCTCGCCCTCAAGACGGCGGTGGCGGCGCGGCCCGCCGACGTAGAAACCCCCAAGCCCAAGGGGGCTGCGCCGACCAAGAAGAAGCAGTTGTTCACCCAAGACAAGGCGGAAAGCAATCAGGTACCTGTCGACGAGGACGGGTCCACTAACGCCACTTTCACCATAGGCGCCAACCTCGAGCCTGAGCAGGAGGAAGCCCTGGTCAAGTTCCTGCGTGCAAACAAGAAGGTGTTCGCCTGGGAGCCCGATCAGCTGGCAGGGATCCCACGGGGCATAATCAAGCACCACCTCAATGTGTGTCCCAACGTGCGTCCCATGAAGCAGAAGGCGAGGAGGCAGTCCACTAAAAAGCAGGCCTTCATCCTCCAAGAGACCCGCAAGCTAGAAGCCACGGGGGTTATTCGCGAGGTCCGATACCCGGATTGGTTGGCCAACCCCGTGGTTGTGCCAAAGAAGGAAGGAAAGGAACACATGTGTGTCGACTTCACCAACCTCAACAAAGCATGCCCGCAAGATCCGTTCCCGCTCCCTCGCATCGACCAGATCGTCGATTCCACCGCTGAGTGTGACCTGTTATGCTTCTTGGATGCCTTCTCCGGGTATCACCAGATCAAGATGGCGGTGGAAGATGTGGACAAAACAGCCTTCCTAACCCCGTGTGGGGTGTACTGCTATACATGCATGCCATTCGGAATGCGCAACGCGGGGGCAACCTTTCAGCGGCTCATGCACATCACCTTGGGCCCGCAGCTCGGGAAGAATGTGGAGGCTTACGTCAACGACATCATAGTGAAGTCTCGCGAGGCCAAGACCCTGATACAAGACCTGGAGGAAACCTTCGCGAGCCTCGACGCGGTAAGCCTGCGACTCAACCCGGAGAAGTGTGTGTTTGGAGTCCCCTCGGGCAAGCTCTTGGGTTTCCTCATGTCCCACCGAGGCATCGAGGCCAACCCAGAAAAGGTCAAGGCAGTTGAGGACATGAGCCCACCAAAGACCCTCAGGGAAATGCAGAAGCTCACGGGGCGCGTGACGGCGCTGGGGCGCTTCATCTCCCGATTGGGGGAGCGGGCGCTGCCTTTCTTCCAGCTGATGAAGAAAAAGGGGCCCTTTGAATGGACTGAAGAGGCCGACAAGGCGTTCCAAGATCTCAAGAGATACCTAACCAGCCCTTCAGTGATGGTGGCCCCGCGCCCTCAAGAGCCCTTGGTACTCTACCTCGCCGCCACTCCCTACTCTGCTAGCGCAGCCCTGGTGGCAGTTAGAGAGGAGCGTCGGGCCAAGACCACGGCAGCCACCCGTGCCAAGGCAAAGCTGGATCAAAAGGGACTCGCGGGAGTCACCACCATGACTGAGGAAGATCAGCCGTCGCAGCGGAGCGCACCAGGGGCGGGAGAAGCCCTTCCTCCAGGCAACCAGCTTCTGGAGGCTCCACCACCTCGAGAGGCACCATGGCCTCCCGAGGACGCCACCAGCACCGACGCCCCAAGCCTCGTCGAGCACCCGGTGTACTTCGTCAGCACGGTGTTACGGGATGCAAGGGCACGGTACCCCATGCCGCAGAAGCTCCTCCTCGCGCTGCTGGTGGCTTCACGCAAGCTGCGGCACTACTTCCAGGGTCATCCAATCAAGGTTGTCTCGGCATACCCCTTGGAAAGGGTGCTCCGGAGCCCTAACTCAGCCGGAAGGGTCGCCGAGTGGAACATGAACTGCAAGCATTCCAGCTCGAATTCAGCACGACCAGAGTCATCAAGGGGGCCACGCTGGCAGATTTCGTGGCCTAATGGACAAAGGCACCGGGCCTCAGGGCCGGCTAGGATCGATCCCTTTCCCCAGGAAGCGAGGCGCCAGAAGGCTGGGTCATGTACTTCGACGGAGCGTTCTCCAGGCAGGGCGCTGGGGCTAGGGCGGTGCTCATATCTCCCACTCAGGACAAGCTCTACTACACCGTGCAGCTCTATTTCCAGCAAGGCGAGAAGGTCTCCAACAATATAGCAGAGTATGAGGGATTGATAGCGGGCCTGAAGGCCGCCGCTGCCCTGGGAGTGAAGCGTCTTACTATCAAGGGCGATTCGCAGCTCCTTGTCAATTTCTCCAACAAGGTATACGAGCCAAGAGATGAGCACATGGAGGCCTACCTTGCGGAGGTCCGCAGGATGGAGAAGCAGTTCTGGGGGTTGGAGCTACAGCATGTGCGCCGCGACACTAATCAAGAGGCCGACGACATCGCCAAACGGGCCTCCAGGCGGTTACCCCAGGAGCTGGGCGTCTTTGAGGAACAGCTCTTCAAGCCTTCAGCCCTGCCACCATTGTCGAGCACAGCACAGCCTCGGGCGGAGCTTCCTCAGCCACCTACCTCGGGAGCCCCAGCCTGTGGCCCGGCCTCAGGAGCACGCCTGCTCCTGACGATGGAGCCTCAGGAGGGGTGCTGGATCACAGAGCTCAGGAGCTACTTAACATGAGGGACCTTGCCGGAGAAGGAGGAGGAGGAGGCAGAGCATGTGGCGCGGCAAGCCACAGCATACTGCATCATGGATGGGGATCTCTACCGGAAACGACCGAACGATGTGTCCCTGCGTTGCATCACCAGGGAACAAGGGAAGGAACTACTAGCAGATATACACGGTGGAGACTGTGGGCATCATTCGTCGTCGCGGACCCTCATCGGCGAGGCGTTCCGCAGCGGTTTCTATTGGCCCACTGCACTCAATGACGCTGTCGAACTTGTGAAGGCTTGCGAGGCCTGCCAATTCCATGCCAAGCAGATCCATCAGCCGGCAGGAGGTCTGCAGACCATACCCCTCGCCTGGCCATTCGCGGTCTAGGGGTTGGATATCCTGGGCCCTTTTTCTCGGGCGCCAGGGGGCTATCGCTACCTCTACGTCGTCGTGGACAAGTTCACCAAGTGGGCCGAAGTCGAGGCCGTTCGCACCATTTCTGCTAGTTCTGCGGTCAAGTTCATCAAGGGCATCGTGAGCCGGTTTGGAGTGCCGAACCGCATCATCACTGACAACGGTTCGCAGTTCACCAGTAACCTTTTCAAAACATATTGTGCTAACCTTGGAACGCAGATATGCTACGCTTCGGTGGCGCACCCTCGAAACAACGGCCAGGCCGAGCGGGCCAACGCAGAAGTCCTGAGGGGCCTCAAGACCAGGACATTCAAGAAGAAACTGGAGGCCTGCGGCAGAGGCTGGTATGACGAGCTTCAGTCCGTGCCGTGGTCCATCCGCACAACCGCGACCAAGCCGACTAGGGAGACCCCCTTCTTCCTGGTCTATGGAGCCGAAGCGGTCGTCCCTCATGAGGTCAGGCGTCGATCCGCGCGGGTCCTGGCGTTCGATGAGACGCTGCAGGATGCCATGCGGGGGACGGACCTCGTGCTGGGGGAGGAGCGTCGTCGAGAAGCTGCGCTGCAAGCGGCAAAGTACCGGCAGGCACTCCGGCGGTACCACTGCCACAACATCCGCCCCAGAACTCTCGAGGTAGGGGACCTTGTGCTCCGGCGGGTCCTCTCCAGGGAGGGACTGCATAAGCTCTCTCCTATGTGGGAGGGCCCGTTCAAGGTTGTTCATGTTTCCAGGCTTGGCTCCGTGCACCTGGAGACTCAGGAGGGAGTACCTATACAGAACGCGTGGAACATCCAGCACCTCCGGAGGTTTTACCCCTGAAAAGGCCCAGTGTCAGGACCCCGACTCAATGTCACATCGATCTAGCCTGTAACACATCATATCACTTTGCGGCCTCACGCACGGTATCCCAACGGGTGTCGCCTTACCTTAGCCCGGGACCGTTTGCGCCTTTTGGCACGCGTATATGATAGTGTCGCTAGCATCCATATGAAAAGGAGCCCGGGCTGACATGGCTAGTCGTAAACCCAAAGTGGCACAGACTTACAGGGACAGGCATCCATGACCCAGCATCGAACGTGTCGGTCATCAGCGAGTAAGTTCCGGGCTGTAGCACTGGGCTAGCAGGACTCCGGTGAACCGGGCTGTAGCGGGCTAACAGGACTCCGGTACTCAACGCGTGACATTTCCCCGAAGGGACAGACACAGGAACGAAGAAGGACACATGCCGGCCAGCCTAAGTGTTCCTGAGCAGTAGCAAGCTACCATGGCTCAGTGGAAACACTAGGAGACATTTCCCGGTAAGAGAGGCTACTAAAGATAAACAACTAGATAGTCAGATCCAACACATACCAAGCATTTCAATCATACACATAATATGCCCGATATGTGCAAATACAACATGGCATCACAACATGACTCTACGACTCAAGTATTTATTCATTAGGCTCCGAGGAGCGAGATATTACAAACAGGGGTCTCATGACCCAACATTCAGAGCATACAAATCAGGCACAAGCGGAAGCTAATATGCCTGAGTACAGGCAACTATAAATGAAAAAGGCTAAGAAGCCTGACTATCTACCAGATCCTGCCGAGGGCACAAGATCGTAGCTGAGGTAACAAGCTAAACGTCGAAGTCCACGTGGAACTACTAGTGAGACTGAAGTCTCTCTGCAAAAACATAAAATAGGCAAACGTGAGTACAAATGTACCCAGCAAGACTTACATCAGAACTAACTACATATGCATCATTATCAATAAAGGGGATGGTGGAGTTTAACAGCAGCAAGCCAGCTTTGACTCGGTGGCTATCCTAAACTACGACTGCAAGTAACTCTTTTGAGGTGGCGCACACGAGTCCACATATTCACCATATCAATACACCACTATGGATCCGCTCCGTCTCCCTATGAGAACGCCATCCATAGCACTCACACTTATCTTGCGTATTTTAGAGTATCCACTTTCACTTGTCTATGAACTGTACAGGCAACCCAGAAGTCCTTTACCGCGGACACGGCTATTCGAATAGATAATGTTAACCCTGCAGGGGTGTACTTCTTCACACACGCTCTCACCACTTACCGCCGTTTACACGACATGTACTCGGCAACCTTCAAGCGGAAGCCCAACGTGGGTGTCGGCCACGACCTACCTAAACACTCAAGTCCCTAGTCCAGGTTTATCGCCTATTTGGGTTCCATCTATGAGGAGTTCTGGCCGAAGTTTCGCTCACAGCCCCAAACGATGTGAACAGGGTTCCGTGACACCAATCGGGCGCCCGGTTTACCCGGCCATGTGCCTACCGCATCACAGCCCACCCCTACGGTCAGCGCTGCGCACGGCCTCCAGCATACTACAAACACCAGAAACTACTTGCAACTCCTGGACAGAGGACAAGGGTGATTAAGAAGCCGAGGGGGTCCATTGGTTTCGGGCCCAATGCGTGGTAGTAGCTGAATCATGGATCACAAACACAGAACTCAGTTCCTGAGGACGGCTGCAATGAGACAACCCACCATGTACTCCTACATGGCCTCTCACCGCTACCTTTACCAAATCGTGTTCACACACTTAGCTCACACACAGTAGGACATGTTCACACACCTCTGGTTCATCCTCGATGAATCAGACCCGACTCAACTCTAAGCAGTAGCAGGCATGACAAACAAGCATGTATGAGTAGGCACAACAGGGCTCAAACAACTCCTACTCATGCTAGTGGGTTTCATCTATTTACTGTGGAATGACAGGTCATGCAAAGGATAAAGGGGTTCAGCTACCGCAGCAAGTAACAGATGAATCGTTGTTGTCCTAATGCAGTAAAAGAGAGCAGGAGCGAGAGAGTGGGTTTGTATCGGAATGAACAAGGGGGTTTTGCTTGCCTGGCACTTCTGAAGATAATATAGTTCTTCATCGGTGTCATCGAACTCATTGTCGAACATCGTCTACCGAGAGGGGACAGATACCGGCAACAGAGAAGAAATACAATCAATGCAATGCACAATATGATGCATGCTCATGACATGGCAATATGCATGTGTTTTGGCTAATGCAAGCTAGAAGAGATTGAAATGAATCCATTTGAACCAAAGATTCAAATGCAAACCCATTATATGAAGTCATAAAGGTGCATTAACTTGTTTCATCTAAACAGCAGGGTTAAGTTGCTCTAACATGCATGAAACCAGTGCAGATGGATAGATTGGATTTTTCTGATCATTTTTCATATATAACTTGTTTGATTTGGAGCTACGGTTGAATTTCTATGAATTTTAGAAGTTTAGGGCATTTTCTGAATATATTAAATCATTTAAGATTTATTTAAATTCCAGAAAGGAATTATTGCGTCAGCATGACCTCATAGTGACGTCATCAGGTCAACGGGCTGGTCCAGGTCAAACTGACCTGTGGGTCCCGCGTGTCAGTGGCTAATTAACTAATTTAATTTAGTTTAAACTGATCTGGGTAATTAGCAGAAGGGGGCCCCACCTGTCATTGACTCAACGGAGTCAACCGGGGCCCACCCGTGGTCAAAGTCGACACGGCTGCACCGGCGTTTAGCCGCCGGCGAGCCCGACGCGGCGGCGGAAGTGATTTTGGCCGTTCCGGCAACCAAACGAGCCGCGGAGGGCATCGGAGTGGAGCTGAGGACGAGCCGCGGCTCTTGGCGGAGTCCGTTGGGGTCGGGGTGGCCGGAGTTGGCGCCGGCGGCGACTTTGGCGGCCACCGGAGTTCGGGTGAGAGCGAAGTCGGGCTGGGGTGTGCGGTGAGGTGCGGGGAGTGCACGGTTAGCCTCAGCGCGGCGTGCTGAATGCGTTGGACAAGGTGAGGTGGCCGGTGGTTAGCCGGAGGCACATCGGCGACGTGGTCCGCGGCGGCGCGTGCGGTCGATCTTCGTGCGGTGGCTACACGGCTCGGGGGCGAGGGAGGAAGGGTAGGAGGGGTAGCTAGGCTCACTGGGCACTCGTAGAGGCCACCGGCGGGGTCGGGGACGAGCTGAGGCGACGGCAGCGTTGAAGGGGATCTCCGGCGACGGCGAACTCGGCGAGGTCGGTGCGGCGGACTCGGGCCTCGCGAGCACACGGGGCTCGGGTAGCTCGACGAAGTGGACGGCGGTGGAGCTCCTGGACACGACGAGAAGACGCACGGGCGACGGGGAGCACGGCTACGACGTGGGCACGGCGGCGGTGGCGTCGGCCATGGCTGGGGAGCGCGAGGGGAAGGAGCTGGAGAGGAGAGGAGGCGTCCGGGGGGTTCTGGGAAGAGAGGGGGAGTGATTCACGGCGTTAGCCGGGCGAGAGAAGCAGCGAGGCGGCGAGCAGGTGCGTGGCACCCATGCGGTGCTCGCCGTCGAGCACCTGCCTGCCTGCCTGGCCGGCAAGCAGCTCGCTGGCGCGGCGCTGGGCTGGGCCGGCAGGTGGGCTGGTTAGCGGGCGCCAGGTAAGTCTTTCCTGTTATTTTCTGTTTCTGTTATTTTTCTTTTCTATTTTTCTGCACCTTTGTTGAATTATTAAAAATACCTAAAAGGTTCTAAAATTCACCAAACTACTCCTGGTCCATTGTTGGAATATTTCCAACATGAAACATTTCAGTTTGGAGATTTTTGAGCATTTGAAATATTTTATATAATTTTAAATGCCCAAATTCAAATAATTATGATTTAATTCAAAGACCTTAGGATGACCTAGGAAATTGTGCATCACTTTTGGCAGAGGTTCTGAACCAAGACAAAAATGATGGACATTTTAGAAGGGCATTTCAGGTTCATTGAAAATATTTTTAGTAAACCCTAGTTGATTCAGAGGGGGCTGGGAGTTCTATCATTCCCATTTCAGGTTTAAATGAAATTTAAACATGATGCAACACTCTAATGCATGCACTAGGCATTGTCAGAACTAGGGATGTGACACCCAGAGCCTGTGAAGAAGGTGAATGCCTGTGAAGCTCATCTTTTTGGAAAAGGCCCAGAGCCTGTGAAGAAGGAAAATGCCTGTGAAGCTCATCTTTTTGGAAAAGGCCCAGAGCCTGTGAAGAAGGCAAATGCCTGTGAAGCTCATCTTTTAGGAAAAGGCCCAGAGCCTGTGAAGAAGGCAAATGCCTGTGAAGCTCATCCTTTTGTAAAAGGCCCAGAGCCTGTGAAGAAGGCAAATGCCTGTGAAGCTCATCTTTTGGGAAAAGGCCCGGAGCCTGTGAAGAAGGCGAATGCCTGTGAAGCTGTCACGTTTTGGAAAGGGCCCGGAGCCTGTGAAGAGGGCCAACGCCCATGAAGCTGCTTCCCCGAAGAAAGGCCCGGAGCCTGTGAAGAAGGCCAACGCCTGTGAAGCTCGCCGCCCGTGACACTCTCACGTAATAATGAGTTGGGGCTGTACACGCCCTGGAGTCTCAGGGGTGCCGGCCTCAGGCCCTGGGGCTCCCTCCCATGCCCAGTGGCAGCACTTAGCTCCGCACTGGTGAGAAGATGTCGAAGACTAGACTAGGTGCCGGACGCGGCTTTTTCATTTGCTTTCCGCAGTTGGCTAGTTCATTCCCATTTGGAGTTTTTATCGAAACTGTCGCCGCCTTTTGACCTGTGGTTCTTCGACTTTTTTCGCTCTCCTGCATCGATTTCTCTTGCACGGGGGCTCGTGAGGCGGAAGCCCCGGGAGCCCTCACGAGCGTTCCTGCCCCTATCTCTCAAGTTTTCACGGCCCGGGTCCCCTACCGGAGCACCCCTCCGGACCGTGCCTGACGGCCACCGCGACGCGAATATAGGGCCTGGGTCGGTCGCCCCCGCGGCTGAAGCTAGGGATTACTTGCGAATGGGCACACAACGGAAAGGAGCAATATCGGGATAACAAAACAGTACAATGATTGACGACGTTAACCCAAACGCGCCCCCACGGGGCCACACATTGCTGTCTTTTTGCGCAGGAGAAAAGAAAGGAAAGAACAAAAGGAGGCGAAGCACGTCCCGCGCCGGCCCTCTTGGAAGACTCGAGCTGCCTCCGGAGCTCAGGCGGACTCCCTCTCGCGCTTCACCGGGGCACGACGGCGAGCAGACCCGTTGCCACCCTCCAAGCAGGCGCGACGGCGTGGAGGCTGGCCACGGCTGCTGCTAGAAGGGTCGCTACCCGAAGAAGAGCTGGTGAAGCTTGAGGGGTCACGGGCATCGCCAACCGCCCGCGCGCTGCCCTCTCCGTCCTCGCCGGGGCTGAGTCCCCGGCCGCGGTCGTCGTCTTCAGGGCAGCACCCCACACGGCGACCATCTTCACCAAACACCCTCACGTAGAGGGTGGCGTCGCCGTCGAACTTGAAGTGCAGAGAGCACCGGCGGCGGAGACCACGCACGCGAGCAAACGTCTGCCAGCTGCGGGTCAGGGCCAGGTTCCTTGCAGCGGAGACCTCCAGCGAAGCCCACGAGGCCCGGCTGCAGCAGCCATCCGCCTGGAGCCAGAGGCCACCCAAGGCGTCAGCTGGGAGCTCACCCGGAGGAAGCGAGGGAGCTGAAACTGGGCGCCGGTCGGCTCCACCACCCACGCAATGAACTCCGGCAGCACCTCCGCAGTATGGAGGCGAGGCCTCGGGGCTCGCACGGCCGGAGCACGCCCGCCGACCATGGCCAGCCGCTCATCACCACGCAGAGAGCCACCTCCGCGACCACGGGGGGCCGCCGTGGAGGCCACAGGATGCTTGCGAGGGCGACCTCGACCGCGCTTGGGCGGGGGAGAGGAAGACTCGACCTGGCGGGCTTTTCCTTTCTCTATGGCCGAAAACTTCCTTGGTGGAGCCATGGAGAAGAAGGAGAAGCAAGAGGGCATAGGCTGGAAGGGCGCATGCCGTTCCGTACTTATAGCCGGCGAAGGCCAACCGTTGACCCCACGATCGCAGGTAATCATGACCCGCTTTGCATGCAGGGACTTGTCGAATCCGTGCGGTTACCAATGCGTCGTGGGGAAGCGGAGTCGCCCCCGACCAATCGACCGCCACGCGGCGCCCAAGGCCGCAGGCTGTTAGGGCCCGCGACGCTTCGCACTTGCCCTTCGCCTCTCTGCTCGGCCAAGTTCGGGCGCGCCGTGGGCCCGGGGGCTACTGTCGGTGTTCTAGGAACGGGGGTCCCCAGACTTGCCTGCCTGCGGCCTGCGGCGTGGCTCAAAGGAGGCCCAGCACAGCCCATATCCATCAACGCAAGCTCAAGACCCTCGTGAGGGGCCAAGCCTCGCAGGGCGGACAATGAGGAGCTTCTTCAGGCACGGCCTCATTAGGCTGGCTCACGAGGAGGCGGAGAGTTCAAGGCGGGGTACCTCACGAGGTGCCCATGACGCAAGCCATGACGACCAAGGGCGCCAGTCGGGCGCCAGCCCACGCAGTGTCCTCCTTTCCTCTTTGGTGCAAAGGGGGCAAGCGCAGGCGAGAGCATCAAGCAAAGGCGTCCATTTTGGTGCAACAAGACCAAGACCAGCCCGACGGCCAGAAGGAAGTCATTGTGGAGCCCAAGCCGGCGTCACCACCAGAGCCTTTGACAGGCGAAGACCAACTTTAGTCAGGATAACTGTACCCGCTGTTCCCCTTCAAAATGGCCAATTGTTGGCACCCTTCCCGCTCAAATATTTGGGAAGAGGCCCAGGGCCTTTGCCTATAAATAGGACTAGCCACCCCCAGGGTAGGGGCAATCTGGCCCTGACCTAGCAATTGGGATCCTCACCAAGAAACCAGTAGATAGAGCGATTGAACTCCTCCCAGCAGTTCGTCGCACCAGCGAAGAACAGACCCTCGCGAGGCTGTTCTACCTTGTATTGTTCATCATCAAGCCCAAGAGGCAATCCACCACACCACACACTGGAGTAGGGTATTACACCACAATGGTGGCCTGAACCAGTATAAATCTTGTGTCCCTTGTGCTGTTCAGTTTGGTAGTTTAGGTCCTAGCGATTCGGCGAGGAGCGAGCCGGTAGAGGGTTGAATCTCCGCGCACACCCCAATGTTCGAACCTCAAGGGTCTGCCGGAACCCGAAATCCGACAAGCACCCCCTTAATCCAACTAGGGTTTACTAAAATATTTTTCAATTAACCTGAAATGCCCTTCTAAAATGTTCATCATCTTTGCCATGGTCTAGAACCTCTGACAAAAATGGTGCTCACTTTTCTAGGACATCGTAAGGTCACTGGATTAAATCAGATGTTATTTTCGTTTGGACATTAAAATGCTATAAAAAATTTTAAATGTCCAAATAATCATAAACTAAAATGTTTACTGTTGGATATATTCTAAACAGTAGCCATGAGTAGTTTCATGATTTATGAGAGTGTCTAGGTATTTTTAGAAAAGCCACAAAGTTACACAAGAAATAGAAAAACAGAAAATAAAAGGAAAGCACATACCTGGCCAACTTACCGCGCAGGCCCACCTAGCGGCCCAGCACTATGCTGGCCCGAGGCCAGTCAGCTGCTTCCTCTCGCCAGGCGGGCTGAGAGGAGAGCACCGGCGCACCCGAGCTCGCCACGGTGTCAGCTGCTTGCCACCGAGCTGCTGGACGCGTGGATGACCTCCACATCGTCACCCCGACCCCCTCGACACCTCACTCTCCCCCCAGCGCCTCTCTCTTCCTCTCCCACCCATGGCCGATGCAGCCGCAGCCGCACCGCCATCGTAGCCCCAGCCACCGTCATCTCCACGTCGCCTCGCCGTGTCCAGGAGCTCCATCGTCCTCCGCTTCGTCGAGTAGACCGAGCGCCGAGCGCTCGTCTGCCCCGGAGCAACCGCAACGACCTCGCTCCGCCTCGCTGTTGCCGGACATCCCCTTCATCGTCTCGCTCGCTCTAGCTCGTCCCCGACCTCACCACCTAGCTTGCCGTGACCACCGTGAGCTCCTGCTTCTCCCCCTCCTCCCCGTTCTTGCTGCCGTCCATTGCAACGACCGCAACGAGCACACCCGCACGCGCTGCCGCCTGAGCATGTCGTCGACGTAGCTCCGGCCACCCAACGGCCTCACCACCCTGTCAATTAACCTCACCACACCGCGTAGACCATGTAGGAGCTAGACCCGTGCCTCCAGGACCACTACAACGACGAGTTCGGCCTCGCCCAAACTCCGGCAGCCGCAAAGCTTGTCGTCAGCATCGTTTCCAGCGACCCCAAGGTCAACCACCACCACCCCTCGACGTGGCTTGTTCCCAGCTACCCATAGGTGGTCTCCACCATCCATTTGGTCGCCGGAGTACAGAACCCGCACACTCCACCGTGTCTGTTCATTGCCGGCGGCTAAACACCAGCGAGTTAACCCAGTTTGACAAGGGATTTGACACCCCTAGGTCACTGACATGTGGGCCCTGCCCGTTAGTCAAACCTAGGTTAGTGGTTAAACTAATCCTAATTTGTTAGTTAACTAACTGTGACACTAACCCATGGGTCCCACTGGTCAGCTTTAACCTGGATGCACAGTTGACCTGCTGACGCAGTGCTGATGTAGTAAAGGCTTTTTCTGGATTTATTCTTATTCAGGAAATTCCAGAAAATAGTGCTAACTTCAAAAATTCATAGAAATTAATTTGTAACTCCAAATGCAAAGTGTTATATATGAAAAATGACCAGACAAATCCAATCTATCCATCTGTACTAGTTTCATGCAATTTTAAACAAGTTAAACTTGCTGTTTAGTGCAAAACATGATAAGTCACTATTTAAGATCACAAAATGAGTTTGGGATTGAACCTTTGGTTCAGAATGGCTCAAACCCATCTGGTTGTAGTTGCATTAGCCCAACACACTCATTTTGCCATGTCATATGCATGCATCATATTGTTGCATATTGTTGTGTATTGATTGTGTTACCGGTGTTCTGTGCGCTAGGTTCTGTCCCGGAGGATTACCGTGAGTACCCAACCGAAGGACAGTACCAGTCTACCAATCTACCAGGCAAGCAACCACCAATTGATCATATTGATAAAATCCCATGTTCTCGCGCCTGCTCTCATCTACTGCATTTAAGACAACAACATTTCAAAACTGTTGTGTGTTGTGGTAGTTGAACCCATTTCCTCTGCATGACCTGTCATTGCCACAGTAACTAGATGAAACCCACTAGCATGTGTACGAGTTGATTGAGCCATGATTGTGTTTCCTACCTTGCTATGCCTGCTATGCTTAGAGTCGTGTCAGGTCTAGTTCATCTGGGTGATGGGCTAGAGTGAAATGATCATATCGGTAATGAGAGTGATGTTGAACACGATTTGGTAAAGGTATCGATGAGAGGCCATGAAGGAGTACATGGTGGGTTGTTTCATTCGAACCGTCCTTAAGAACTGAGATATGTATGTGTGAATTAAGAATCAGCTACTACCATGCATTGGGATCCTTAATTGACCATCTCAGCTTATTTACCGCCCTTGTCCTCTATCCAGGAGTTGCAAGTAGTTTCTTGTGTTTGTAGTATACTGGAGGCCGTGCATAGCGCTGATCCTTGGGGTGGGCTATGATACGGTAGGTACATGGCCGGGTATGCCACGCGCCCGTTTGGTGTCTCAGAACCCTGTACACATCGTTCTGGGCCATATGTGGAAACCTCGGCCGGACTCCCTGTGGATGGAACCTGAATAGGCGATAAACCTAGACTAGAGACTTGAGTGTTTAGTTAGGCCGTGGCCGACACCCTCGTTGGGCTTCCGCTTGAAGGTTGCCGAGTACATGTCGTGTAAACGACGATAAGTGGTGGAAGCGTGTGTGAAGAAGTACACCCCTGTAGGGTTAACATCATCTATTCGAATAGCCGCGTCCGCGGTAAAGGACTACTTGGTTGCTTATACAGTTCATAGACAAGTACATGGAACCACTAAAAGCCTTAAGACAAGTGTGAGTGTCGTGGATGGCCCTTCCATAGGATGACGGGAGTGGATCCTCGGTAGTGTATTGTTGTGGTGAGTAGTGGACTCGAGTGCGCAAACCATTACAAGTTGGAGTCTCGTAAGATAGTTTAGCCAAGAGTCAAAGCTGGCTTGCTGCAATAACCCCGCTATCCCTTTGTTGATAATGTGCATGTATGTAGGATCTGATGTAAGTCTTGTTGAGTACCTTTGTACTCATGTTTGCTTAATTACAATTGCAGAAGAGAATGCTGCCCCATCTGATGGGTTTTATGTAGACCTCGACGTCGATGAATAGCTTGATGCCCAGGTGGTGATCTTGAGCATGTGAAGGATCCTTGTAGGATAGATAGGCTTCCTCAAGCGTTTTTACTTTCTAGTTGTTTATACCTAGACATGTTACTTCCGCTAGTGCTTGTATGCTTGTATGACTTGAAGGTTGGGTCGTGCGACCCCTATCTGTATGAATGATATGTATGGCTCTCTGGAGCCTTTTAAATAAGGTACTTGAGTTGTAGAGTTTTGTTGTGATGGCATGTTGTATTTGCACATATCGAGCATATTGTGTGTATGATTGAAATGCTTGGTATGTGTGGGATCTGACTACCTAGTTGTTTATCCTTGGTAGCCTCTCTTACCGGGAAATATCTCCTAGTGCTTCCACTATGCCATGGTAGCTTGCTACTGCTCTGTAACACTTAGGCTGGCCGACATGTGTCCTTCTTCATTCCTATGTCTGTCCCCTTCGGGGAAATGTCACGTGGTGTTCCTTCAAGTCCTTGTAGCTTTCTATGACTTGGGTTCATTCGCTGTAGATCGACACATTCGTTGCTGGGTCATGTATGCCTGTCCCTGTAAGTTAGCGCCACTTTGGGTTCACGACTTGCCATGTCAGCCTGGGTTCTCTGTCATATGGATGCTAGCGACACTATCATATACATGAGCCAAAAGGCGCAAACGGTCCTGGACCAGGTAAGGCGTCACTCGTGCGAATACCGTGCGTGAGGCCACAAAGTGATATGAGGTGTTACATTCTAGATCAGTGTGACTTAGAATTGGGGTCCTGATAGTCGGCCCTTTTTGAAGAGAGTACTAAATAACTTTGATGTTTCCCGTCAACTCAACGAGAAACGTGCTTACTACGCCTTCTCCATCACCAACGAGTGCGCGTGGGTCCCAGCACAAGGAGAAACTAATGTAGTACCATCATTATTGTTCGACTTCTAGAAGAGGAGAAGAGCCAAGCGCAAGGTCACCTACTAACCTAGTACAGTAGTATACTATAGCCAAAGCTGGTCCACCTTTTTAGAGCATGGTTAATTAATATAGGCGTCTCTTGGAGCACCACATCATTCAGAGCAAGTACTCTCTTCGTAGGAACAAAGGAAATGAAAAAAAGTTGGAGTGGATGTAGATTGCCAACTAAAAAATGATTACATAGGAAAAAAATCCTATAGCATTCTATCCTATGAATCAAACAACCAATGTAGGAGAATTATGAGGGGGGTCTCTCCAATAGTGTTCCTCGGCTCGCACTTAGCATCACGGTGGTTGAACTTGGAGTCATTCATCTGGTACACGTGGCATCTCAGATCTGGACACAAGGTGACGTACACCATCAAGTATAATGTTGTCCTCAAAGCCGGACGTACATAGTCAAGGTCCATGGACAAGGGGGTAAGGGCGTATGCAACACTGGTACGCATCGGTGCTATACAAACGGTTTTAATCCCCTTTCCGCGATGGCATTTGGAACCATCGCCAAGTGAGTGTGGGCGATAGGGGGTCCTTCCCACACGACCCAGAAACCGTCGGGCATATGGAGACATGATCCAGAGGCCTTGCAAAATGTAATCGTGTGTGATGCAGCACACACTAAATTCTTTCGCACGTGTAGGATCAGTGATTAAACGTTTTTAATGACGCAGTGAAACCAAACGGTGTGTCGTAATGAACCGTTTGGGAAACAGTATGTAGGCACACGGGCCAACATATGAACTGTGTGCGATATGTGCCCTATCACACACGAGTTTTCTGCGGAACCCGTCTGCCATGCAAGACTCCATCGCACATGTTCGCCCAACATTTACCATCTGCAATAATGTTCTATCACAAAGGGTTCAGGAGCCCCTTCGCACACATACAAGTGCTGCAGACCGTTTGTGATTTGTTGTGTATCACCGACGGTTGCGGCTAGAGTGTCATGTGCTTTTTGTTTGGGATCCCACATGTTTACTGAAAAAATTATGACTGGGATTGTATTTTACATTAGGCACAGTTTACTCCGAGTTCTCGTGTGCGATAACTTGATATCAAAAATGGTTCCGGAGAGCCTACACACATGTAGTAGCGCTGCAAATCGTTTGCGATCTGCTGTGTATCACCGACGGTTCTGCTATGATTGACGTATGCTTTCCGATGTGGATCACACAGACTCATTTAGTTGAACCATGTGTGGAGCAGTTGCCAGGTTAAAACAAAAATATCCCATTTTGAATCGGCAGGCAAAAGGCAAATTCGCCACAATATTCAATTGAACAAATAAACAAAAATATCCCATTTTTAACCGGCACGCATAAAGCAAATTGGCCACAATATTCAATTGAACAAATAAACAAGAATATCCCATTTTGAATCGGCACGGAAAAAGCAAATTCGCCACAATATTCAATTGAACAAATAGTGACCACAGGAAGAACATACATCAGATTTCGCACCAATTGTAATTGAACATATGGTATCTAAATTCCAATGATTTGTGCACACATATATGTATTACATAATTAATCATAGTGTACGAAATACGAAGACCTCATCAGATGGAAAACAATGGATCCATGCGTATATGTTTAGCGGCTAACTCTTACTCAATGTTTCAGGAGAAGGCATGCTTAAATCTTCATTATCACCAGTGGGATAGATGTAGTGATTCAGGAAGAAGTCGCTGATAAATTTCCGAACCATCAACAATTCACCAGCCGGGAGAGGTTCCGAGGTCCTCGCTTCTAAGATGAGCTACAGTATTTTTAAGATCAGAATGTGCCATATGAGTGGAGTAGAAGATATTAATTAAGGTAGACTTACCGGTACTAATTCGCAAGGATCATCACAACTATCAGCAGATTTGTAGATGGAGATCATGTGTCTGCAAACATAGTATCCACAAAGGTTGGTCCCTGCTTCTTGCTGAGGACATTGAATTTTTTTGTACAGAATTAGTCATGTATTTGTCCTGTTAGGAACAACCTAACTAGTGTTAGATGTATTATTTTTTCTTTGGACAAAATAGAAAGAGGTTTATTTAGAAGCTTGAACACTTCACTAGCGTAAGAAAAGGTCTTTTCCGACTATTGAATAAATTTTCCGAAAATAATGGATTTCGGTGTGTTACCGGAGAAACGATCTCGTGCTGCAGAGGTAGTTCCCTCTTGAACAGGTTCCTTCGTTTAGTTTTCCACAATGTGAGCACACTGTAAATGAAGATGAATTTTGACAACATCAATTATTGAACCAGATAGGAATGCAAATTAATTTCAACATCATAGAATTCAATACCTATCCATGAATTGCTGAAGATGTGTCAGATCCTGAGTGTTTGTTGACTCTTTGAGAGAACCGATGTAGTAAATTGTTTTCTTGTTTGGAACAATGAATACCAATATCTAGTGACCTCTACATATTAAGAAAGCCATGAACTTATGAATTATGTCGAAATATGAAGGACAATCAGTCTATGCATGGTTGTTTACTTGACTCACCTTTCATGATATGGCCAGAGAAATGATTCTCCATGGGACGTGTTTTCGAAGATACGGACAACCGTGTTAACGGCCTAGTCCCATTCGGCCATACCATGTAATGTTGTGCCATTTGCTAATGCAGGATCTATGAAATACACACTCTCCCTTTTTTTCTTCTCTGCGTGTTCAATCCCCTGAGAGGAATAAAATGCAGTTAGCTGTTTATCATTTACATCCTTGTATGGAGAAGTTGATCAGAGTTTGTTAAGTACTTACAAAATTAGGTGTCTAACAAGAGTGGCATCGACCTCGTTGAAGTTGAAGAAGAGATGTAAGTCCTCGAAACTCACGTCGAATGAACCAACATCGTGTTGGAAATGATCTTTGTTGAAGTGGACTAGCAAACCATGATGACCCGGACCTGGTGACATTTGATCCATGCAATATTCATGTAACTTGCGGCAACTGGAGCTGCACCGATCAAATTATTCGCCAACAAGAAATGGTTGGCCATGGACGTAATTGCGTGCTTCAAATACGTCTGCTTTATTTTAGCAAGCATTAATTCTACTTCTTCATCATCCATGTCGTCAGAAATAATATTACTCCCTGATTTGAATAACCTGCTGTTAATTTGGTTCCAGGCAATGACTGCTTTAAGCAAGAGGCAATCGTCTCTTTACTCTTCACTCTCGCGCCGCACTTCTTCGCGGGTGTAGGCTTTTTGGCCACTTCCTTCTTGGTACTTGAAGCATTTCTGGCAAAACGTCTGGTTGCCTGCAAGGTAGACTGCCGAGCAAACGGTGAAGCTTTGGCGGACTGCTTAGCAGATGATTTATCTTTCCTGGACCGCTGAGCTGGCAGTGCTGCTGTGACGGACTGTTGGGCTGTAGGAGCAGAGGCATCGGACTACTGACCACGCATTGAAGCTAAGTATGGTTTCTGCGCAGGTGGTGCCAACTTGTTGGTGTGCTGAGGAGGCCGTGCCAACGCGTTGGTTTGGTGAGCAGGAAGTGCTGACGCATTGGTATGCAGATCACGCAACTGTGGACCGACGGACTGATGAGCAGTCGGTTCTGGACCTACAGACTGCTTAGCAGGCGGTTCCGAAGCATCAGACTGCTTAGCAATCCGTTCCACTAGGTTGGTTTGCTGAGCATGTGCTACAATTGGGTCTCCCCTTGCCGCTTCAGCGGCCGGCAACTGAACTGGTGGTGCATCTTCAGCAGTTGTAGGCCTTGCCACTGGCTACTTTGGGGCGGAGGATGACATGGCCTGTACGCCACAAAGTCGGGCCGGCTGATCACAGGTTGATGCATCAGCCGTCGGATTACGAAAATTAGGTTCTTTAGGGGAAGCACGCGAGAGCTGTTGTGGCAAGGAGAGCGTCAACGGTTGAGGGGCAACATTGGTTGCTCATGGCGGGACTTCAGGGATCTCATCAATGAACTCTATTTCCTTTCGTGTCCACTGGATGTGATGTAACAGTGTTTCTCTCAAGGTTCTTTGCTCATCAAAGTCTCCTAGGACATTCTTAAGGGCAAATTCATTGAATCCAGGCTTTACTTCAGTCACGTAGCACTTCACACAGCCCGGCTTCAATGGAACATTGTCCAACAAGAGGCCCTCTTCCAAGAAGGGTGGGCAAACCCAGGCTGTTGCACATTTTAATGTACCTTCATAACGTGTAAGCAGCTGCAGTTTTAGTGTCGCTGGGGTCAGCTGATGCACAACTACTCTTGTGCTGTGTTGTCGCACAATAACCAGCATCCTGCATGTCCGCCTCCCCTCCCGTGTGCTAGCTATCTGTCAGTGTTAGAGTCTTCCCAATCATCATTGAATGCTCAAGATCCTTTCGAACAGCTGGATACATTTCCTTCCTCAATCTTTCATACAATTCATTCTTCTTCATTTCACTCTTCACTTTTTTCATGCTGAGCCTCTCTTCTTTGCTGAGTGTGAAAGCTCTCTTGTGCGGGACATTAACACCTATACCCCTTGCACGGCCAGGGGGCTCTTTTGTTTCCAGAGCAATGGACAGAATGTGACATGGCCCGGAGTTCCTGTAGAACCTTCCAGGGATCTTGGAAGCCTCTACCATCACATGATACAGTTTTTCGTCATGTGAGTTTTTAAAGTAATAAGTTCCGTTCACGCCTCATTGCACGTGCCCGCCAGTAGTCTCTGGCGCGTTCACCCCTGATTTCACTAAAGGTCGGTTCCCCACCAGCCGCCACTGCTTCTTTGTCCTCCTGGTCCCATATCGGTTTCATGCCGTAGTATCCTGCCACACCCATATGGTGGGGGTGTGTGTTCTTCTTCTGAAGTTCCGATTTCTTGAAACTCCTCTCAGCAAACTCTTTAGTTGCCCCGACCCTCTTGAATTCTGCCCAGTATGCCTTTGTAATTTGGGGGTATGCGGGGATTGGGTCCTTGCCTTCACTCAAGTACTTCTTGTACAACACATGCTTCCAGTTTCTCTAAGAATCCATAGCCTTCTTCAGTGCAGTGTGTTCCACCTGCATTCTCCACTACTCTGGAACGTTGAAGTGATCCATGATCTCCTGGACTATCCGTCGTCGTGTTTCTGTGCCAGCCTTCCAAAACCCCTGCCAACAAATCCACACACACTTCCGAACCTCGTGCGTGCTTTATCTGGTTTAGTTGGAGCCCAAGACTTTAAATCGATGTCAGTTACTTCATATACACCTTTAGGCTGGTGTGTTGGCTTCCTTGGAGCGTACCTCCGTGTCCCGACCAAAAGGGTAATTGCTGCAGCTCTATCCCGTTCAAGATTACTTGATCCCTCACCATCTTCTGAAGACCTAGGGTTGTCGGAATCAGCTGAAGATACATCGCCTGAAGCATGAGTGTTGTCGCTGCTATTCGGCATCTATAGAGAACACATGCGAAACTCAGGAAAGGAGGATAAGCATAAAACTAACAACTTGGTATCAAGCTTTCTAAACATGTCATGCAATATTTTGAAAATGTACGCCTAATTTGTTAAGTTTGTGTGACTCTGGCGTCCGTGATCTGTAAATCGGCAGTAAACTGATTGGAACAAATACAACTTATATGTACTAGTTAGGAAGGTAGATAATTAACATATATATATATATATATATATATATATATATATATATATATATATATTCTCCATTATTTATGGCCAGTTTGGGAGCATACAGAATGAAATAGGAAGAGGGATTGCAAGGAAATATGCCTCACCGCGATGGAGAGCACTAACTAACAGGCTTCTTAATGCAAACCAGGCCAGACCATAGGAGAGGCGAGGATTACAGCATCAATATGCTCGAGGGTGGCTGGCGAGCAAGCGAAGATGGCGAGGCGCGGGCAGCCGCGTGTTGGCAACGACAGTGGAGGTAGGCTTTACGCCGAAGAGCGGGCACATGACCAGGGTGAGCACGCAGGCGCCGGAGAGGGTTTTGTTGTGGATCTGGGGGAGGGGTAGCTGGCAATGGAGATTGGGTGGACTAGTTGAGTGAAACGCGGCAGGCCGTGGGGGGTGTTGGTGACCTAGGTGAAAAGGTGGAAAATATCATCAACCGCCGCGCGAAAAGGCCTATGCAAACGGTCGCCTCTAAGCGCTCGTGTGCACAAAGAGAAAATTTCGTTTGAAATGAAGACGTACTAATTTTGAAATGAAGACGTGAGGTCATCGTTTCGCCTCTAATTTTTTCCCACGTTAAGCAATCACCATTATACCACGGGTTTGATTTGCTGGCGCATTTTAGGTCTCATGTGCTATATGTAAGAATTTTTTTGGCATTTACTGTGCATTTTGGCATATAAATCAATTCCTAGGCAGACTGCATTTCCTGTCGAAAGGGATGAGGATTGTTGTTCGATCTCGGAGCATCCAATGGTGGAGATGTATGATCCGTGGGGTTTGGGTTCTGGCCAATCAGAACGCAGGACTTAGATCGCGCGTGCAGCAAAGGGGGGCATCGGCCACGGTTTGGTAGGCACACGGCTTTCGTGAGTGAACCGTGTGCTATTTGAAAACATTTATATTAACTAACAGCGTACCCGGGTGGTGAAGGAGTCGTCAGAGGAGGAGGAACTGCATAAAAAATCACAACCAGAGCTGCATCTCCTGTCAAAAGGGACGAGGATTGCCGTTCGATCTGGGAGCATCCGACGGTGCAGACGTACGATCCGTGGGGTTTGTATTCTTGCCAACCAGAACGCACGACTTAGATCGCAATCGTGGCAGGGGCCATCGTCCACGGTTTAGTGGACACATGGCTTTCGTGAGTTAACCGTGTGCTATTTGAAAATATTTACATTAACCAACAACATTTTTTTGTTTGAATGAAAACATGAGTTCATCGTTTCGCCACCAAATTTTTTCCCACGGTAAGAAATCACGATTGTACCCTAGGTTTCGATTTTCTAGTACATTTTACCAGGCGGCAGGCCTCGCTAGCAATCTCAAACTTTGAATATGCAAAAAGAAAAGAGATATTGTTTAATTTCTATATATATAGTCGCAAATACACGTGCGTGTTAGCACAAGATCATTTGGGTGTCGCTTTGCAAGTTTTCATTAATTGTGCAAGGAACGGGAAAAAACTTCAAACAGTTCGGCCGTAGCGTGCGACCAGAGGCATAGGCCTTGTTGGTATTTTAATTTCAGGAATGCATATAGAGTCCCAAAAATAACAAAAATCATTGTGCCACTGTGGCGTGCCCTCACGATCGCATGGAAATTTTTTGGTAAAGTTTGGCACAAGTTTTGGTGCTCGCACCTTCCATACCGGAGCATCTCACAAGAAGGATCCACTACAAAAAAATACACTTCCGTGATGATACGTGTTTGTCACAATAGGTCGCGTTTTTCTTCATGCATGTACATCCATGACGATTTTATGACAGAATGAAGATAGTCATACCTGTGATGTCGTAGAAGTGTTCCATGACATTACCAAAATTATCATCACGGAAGTGTCCACTTCCATGACGAAAAATCACGCGTCATAGAAGTGCTTTCGTCAAGGGTGACCGACACGTGGCATCCACCATAACAGGACGCTGTTAAGCGCCGTTAAGTTATCGGGTTCGGTTTTGGATCCGATAACCCGCTAACAGCCACGACCAATGTCGATTTTCCATGTGTAAAATTCTCATTGGCCGACGGAACCACGCGTTAGCTCTGCGTTGGCACAGGTGTTACTCATCCAACGGTCGAGATGGGCCTATGATATGTTGACACGTGGACGGGCCCAAAAGTGGCCCATAAAGTTTAAATGGGCCGGCCCAACTAAAGTCCCACAAGATTTAGCGGACCATAATGGATCGGCCCAGCTAAAGGCCCACAAGATTTTGCAGACTAGCTAAAGGCCCACAAGATTTAGTGGACCACAATGGGCCGGCCCAGCTAAAGGCCCACAAGATTTTGCTGACCATAATGGGCCGGCCCAGCTAAAGGCCCAACATTCTAAGTTAAGGCCCGTACGGCTAGTGTCTAATCGGCCTGCCAACGGCCTGTCCTAAACTTGTCATCATCGCGGCCCATGGTCACTTCTGGCCCGTTAATAGTCCGCTAAGTATTTGGGCCGAATTACGGCCCAGTGTATTTCCGGCCTGTTGTGGTACCCCGATCCGCATGGAGCAGGGGGCCTTCGCATGTCAGCCCAGGATAACACCTGACGCACGACAAGTCTGTGATACAGCATTCCAGGTACAAGAATATTCTTC
Organism: Triticum dicoccoides; assembly: GCF_002162155.2. NCBI lineage: Eukaryota > Viridiplantae > Streptophyta > Magnoliopsida > Poales > Poaceae > Triticum > Triticum dicoccoides. Next base: position 429,329,771 of record NC_041393.1, on the reverse strand, counting down.
AAATACATGTGTATAAATTACATCAGTGATGAATATAATCTTCTGGAATAGCCCTAAGGCTATTTACACGGCAGCGAAAGTCTATTTAAATGGCGGCGGAAGTCTTGATTTGGCAGCATAACACTCTGGCTGGGCTCCACAACTCACAGGACTGGCAAGATTACGGCCTAGCACGATGTAACAACAAACAAATCGGGTACGACCTACAACACTGGCATGACACGCCAGGTCAGTACATTGAATGTACTTGCAAGACAACCAAATACATAGCATCCAAACAAGCAGAAGACAAAGCAAGAACCAAGCGTCTACAACAACCTACCTCATATCAGAAACTAAGCATGGCATAATATCAACCGAAGACATAAATCAAACTAACATCATGGCATCCACTAGCATGGCAACAACATGGTATATCAATTTTACTTCTAACATGGCAATATCAAAGCATAGCATATCATCTCAATCATATCCATCAAAGCATGGCATGGCATAAATAAACTACCAATCATATCAAATGCAGACATAGCATGTTAACTGTATGCAACCATCTCATGATCTACCATGGTTCTTTAAATGCAAGCATATTACTCATGCAATGCCACCTAACTTGTGCACTGAGTCCCTCGGACTCTCTTACCAACGGTGATCACCTCATTTCCTGATCACCAACAGAGACAAACTTGTGATCCTTATGACAATCACAACCCGACCACATCTGGCCTGATCCTTACGGCGATCACAACCCAACCACATTTGGCCCATGATCCTTACGGCGATCATGACCCTACCACATCTGGCATGTGATCCTTATGGCAATCACAACCCGACCACATCTGGCCCGTGATCCTTACGGCGATCACAAACACATTAATCAACTTAATTATTTAAGGTTTATCCTCCATTTCGACCAAGACTCAATAGTGTACCCTACTATGAACTTGTGCCCATGACCGAGGGCGCGGCTATCGATAGTTTAAATACACTTTGCAGAGGTAGCGCACTCTACCCACAGTACGGAACCCATGGCCTCGCACTCCCATTCGGGTGGACCAACGACATTCTGACGAAACCGATTTACTATCATGACACTCTCCCGGCCACTCCGACTCACTCCCCACTGGGCTAGTCCTGGGTGGCCTCGTGTCTACCTCCAGACACCTCGACCACCATCGTGGCCACGATCCACACTGGGACCCGGTACCAAAACTCAACTTAACAACGGGCTCACAAGGCTTATGTTCGCCTACCTGATCATGGTAGCGCGCGCCCATAACCTTCCCTAGTTGGAGGCACCGACTAGAGGCACGACAATAGACCGCATTAAGGTCGTCCCATACCAGCAAATGTGGTTGCACTTGGAAAAGTTCGATTTGGTGGCACTATGACTCGATCCCATCGATGACGGAGGGGTTTTAATATTAAGTCATATTATTATCTTCTCCATCATCAGTCATCATACCAGCATTTTAACATGAATTCAACAATGAGCATACGTCATACAAATGCTTTAACAAAACATCGAGCTTCTCAAGTGAACACTTACAGCATAAAGAACATGACAATACCAAGTACTAACATATCCACGGTGCATTACCATCATCATAGCATTTTATAACGATGACATGAAAATAAATTAGAGTAGTGACATGGCATCATCAATAAAAACATTTTAATTATCATGGTAAAATATATAATGAACACACAAGCATGATAAGCATAATGAAATAACTACAGACGAAAACAATAGGAAACAACTGCAACTACACACACACAAGGTGCAAGCAAAGTTAACATGCAAGTTCGGGGCTCATGATAAGAGGTTGGCTTGCTTGGGGGTCGACAGATACTCCGGGAAGAAGTGAGAAACGACCGTGGAAAAATTTGCCAGAAACAGTTCTCTCTCGGAGGGGGCTGTTTATGGACAAGGGCAAAGTGGTCATTTTCAGTGTGTAATACCATAGTGAAAATGATGGGAACGGAACGGGCTCGACGAGACGAAGACGTGGGCGTTGGATTTACCTCAATCGGAGTTACGGGTAAAAGGATACGGATGATTAAAACTCGGGGACTGATCTGTAAAAATACTTCTACAAATAGGTCCCTGGTAGTTTTAAACCGAACGCGTCTTTCTTAAATACGTCTTCGAATCAGGAAAATGGCTTCGTGCCTGGGCGCCTCCACTTGGCTGACGTGGCGACGACCGGGTCAAAGGGCAGAGACGGGGCCGGGCTCTAGTGACGCTGGCACGTGGGGCCGCGGGGCTCGCCTGGCCAGGTCAACGCGCTAGCCGGCCGACTCCTTCTCCGCTCGAGCGCACGACCGGCCGAGGCACTGGACCGCCTCGACGGCGATTGTCGGCGGCTCCAGCTATGGCTCGCGGCGGGCGACCTACCCAGATGCTCAGGGAGGAGAGACGCATCTCGAGGTGGTAGCCGCTGCAGCCGACGAGCGTTGTAGTGGAAGCAACAAGGCACGCAGTGGAGAGGGGCTTCGGTCTCCGGCTAACTAGGGGCTCCGGTGGGGGAAACTGGCGGGCGGCGAGCTGGGGAGATTCTCTGGGGTGCGGTGCATCCATCCATGAGCTCGGACAGGGCAGGGGATGGCCGAAGGGAGGGATTCGGTGCGGAGCAGAGAGGAGGGCTCGCCGGGAATCCGAGCGCTCCGGCGAGGGGTTCAGACGGGCTAAGGCATGAGAGGGATCCAGAGGGAGAGGGAAGGGGGCTGGCTTTCTCGAGGAGGGCTCGGGCTGGCTATTTATAGCCGGGCGAGGGCACCCGAGCCGGTTGCCGCCGAGCGCATCCGGCCATGGCTCTACCGGCTGCAGCAGTCACGGGGGCGCACGAGAACACGACGAGGGGGCAAGCTGTCGGATTTCGGGTTCCGGCAGACCCTTGAGGTTCGAACACTGGGGTGCACGCGGATATCACACCCCCAGCCTACCCATGTCTCACCGCCTCGCCAGGATCTAAAACTACATGAAGAACAACACAAGGGACATGAGATTTATACTGGTTCAGGCCACCATTGTGGTGTAATACCCTACTCCAGTGTGTGGTGTGGTGGATTACCTCTAGGGCCGATGAGGAACAATACAAGGGAAGAACAGCCTCGCGAGGGTCTGTTCTTGGCTGGTGCGATGAACTGCTAGGGGGAGTTTAGTCGCCTCTCTCTTTGTGTCTCAGATGTGGATCCGATCCCTCTACCCTGTGGGTGGCTAGTCCTATTTATAGGCGAAGGCCCCGGGCCTCTTCCCAAATATTGAGCAGGAAGGGCGCCAACAATTGGCCATTTTGAAGGGGAACATCTAGTACACTTATCCTGACTAAAGTTGGTCCTCGCCTGCCAAAGACCCTAACGATGACGCCGGCTTGGGCTCCACGATGAACTCCATTCTGCCGTCCTGCTAGTCTTGGTCTTGTTGCACCGAAATGGTTGCCTTTGCTTGATACCCTTGCCTGCGCTTGCCCCCTTTGCACCAAAGGGGAAACAAGGACTCTGCGCAGGCCAGCGCCCGCCTGGCGCCTGCCTGGCCTTGGTCGTCATGGCTTGCGTCACGGGCACCTCATGAGGTACCCTGCCTTGATCTCTCCGCCTCCTCGTGAGCTAGCCTGACGAGGCCGTGCCTGAGGAAGCCTCCTGTCATCCGCCCCGCGAGGCTTGGCCCCTTGCGAGGGTCTTGAGCATGTGTTGATGAAGATGGGTCGTACTGGGCCACTCCTTGAGCCACGCCGCAGGCCGCAGGCAAGCAAGTCTGGGTACCCCCGTTCCTAGAACGCCGACAGTAGCCCCCGGGCCCAAGGCGCGCTTGGACTTGGCTTAGCAGAGAAGCGAAGAGGCAAGTGCGAAGCGCCGCGGGCCCCAATAGCCTGCGGCCTTGGGCGCCGCATGGCGGTTGATTGGACGTGGGAATCCCTGTTCCCCCACGCCTCCTTATTTTGCGCTCGGCTAAGCGGACCCGCTGTTGCACACAGTCTCTCCTCTTCTCGCCGCCCGCGCGCCTCCTGCTCTTCCTTTTCTCGAGCTCCAGTATCCGCTTCCAATCCAATCTCGCATCCTCTCCCTTCTTGTCGCCATGGCTCCGACGAAGAAGGGGAAAGGGCCAAAGCCTATGCCCTCGCCCCGCCCGTCGCCGTCGGTGGCTCCTGCTGTCGACCGGTCGATCATACTCAACCGGGAAGGCTTGGACAAGGTCAGCTCTGCCATCGCCACCATCTTCAACAAGTGCGGGAGGACCACGGTCTGGCCCGCGTCTCACTTCTCCATTGATAGAACAGTCACCGAGGTCTGGTACTTCACCGACGCTCTGTGGGCGGGACTGGTACCCCCCTTTTCCGATTTCTTCAATGCTGTGCTTTCTCATTACCAGATCCACATGATGCATTTGGGTCCCGAATCCATTACTCTTCTTGCCGTTTTCGCTTTTGTTTGCGAGGCGATGATGGGCATTCCTCCTTCAGTTTCCTTGCTGCCTCACTTCTTCTCTCTGCGTCTCAGCGATCCCACCCAATGCTCGGGGTGCGTGAGCTTCCTTGCCGCACAAGAAATAGCGGCTTCGGGAATCGATTTTAGCCTTCCTCCGCCCGCGACCGGGTTCCGTGAGCGGTGGCTGTACGTGGATGCCGGGGTGCCCAGTCCCCTGCTTTCGGAGCCAACCATGCCCGCTATCCCCAATTCGGGCTGGGGCCAGGAGACGCTCACGAGCCCCCGGCTCGTCTTCGTTTGGCATCGCTTCGTGTACTTGAGGGCGCTCGGTGTGACGGCACCCAAGGTGGTGAAGGAGTTCCTCCTGTGCCGCATTGCCCTCTCCAGTGTCATTCCCGCCGGATGTGGGCCTTCGGGGGGCGCGAAGACCGCATGAGGCTCCAAGAGGAAGATCTGACGCCTGAAGTGCTGAGGAAGGTTCTCACGATCCTGACTGGGGATCCTTCCCCTGGCAAATGTGGTTGCACTTGGAAAAAGTTCGATTTGGCGGCACTATGACTCGATCCCATCGATGACGGAGGGGTTTTATTATTAAGAAATATTATTATCTTCTCCATCATCAGTCATCATACCAGCATTTTAACATGAATGCAACAATGAGCATACGTCATACAAATGCTTTATCAAAACGTCGAGCTTCTCAAGTGAACACTTACTGAAAGGATCGATATGGTTGACTAGAGGGGGGGGGGTGAATAGGCAACTAACAATTTTTAAGCTTTTCTTTACCAAATTAAACTTTGCAACAAATAGGTTGTCTAGATATGCAACTAAGTGAGCAACCTATATGATGCAATAACAACTAGCAAGCAAGCAAGCAAGAGATGTAACAATAAGTAAGCTTGCGAAAGTAAAGGCACGAAATAACCAAGAGTGGAGACGGTGGAGACGAGGATGTGTTACCGGAGTTCCTTCCTTTTAAGGGGAAGTACGTCTCCGTTAGAGCGGTGTGGAGGCACAATGCTCCCCAAGAAGCCACTAGGGCCACCGTATTCTCCTCACGCCCTCACACGATGCGAGATGCCGTGATTCCACTATTGGTGCCCTTGAAGGCGGCGACCGAACCTTTACAAGCAAGGTTGGGGCAATCTCCACAACAATCGGAGGCTCCCAACAACAACACCACCACGAAGCTTCACCACAATGGAGTATGGCTTCGAGGTGACCTCAACCGTCTAGGGTGCTCAACACCCAAGAGTAACAAGATCCGCAAGGGATAAGTGGGGGGAATCAAATATCCTTTGGTGGAAGTGTAGATCGGGCCCTTGTCACCCAATCCCGAGCAAATCAACAAGTTTGATTGGCTAGGGAGAGAGATCGAGCGAAAATGGAGCTTGGAGCAACAATGGAGCTTAGAGGTGGAAGAGGTAGTCAACTAGAGGTAGAAGACATCCCTTATATAGTCGGGGAAAAGATCCTACCGTTATCCACTAGTTCTGCCCGCGACTCACGGTACTACCGCTCCAAGGGAGCGGTACTACCGCGACGCCGCGCGGTACTACCGTGTGTGATCATGATACTACCGTGGCAGCTGCACAGGCCGGAACAAGCCTGAGCTAGAAGCGGTACTACCGCTGGCGCGGTACTACCGCTCCCCCTTGCGGTACTACCGCAAGGCAGGAGGGTCACGGCCTGGGAAGGGCGCGGACGAAATAAATTTCATCCGTGCCTACTTCCGCAGAAACTAGGGTGGTGCAAAAACCCGATGCAGTACTACCGCCTGCAAGGCGCGGTACTATCGTGGTAGGCACGGATGTAAAAAATTACATCCGCGCCTACTACCGCGACGCAGCGGTACTAGGCAGAAGGGCCACGGTACTACAACTCCAAAGGAGCGGTACTACCGTGGGCCCCCGCGGTACTACCGCGCAGGACGAGCGGTACTACCGTGGGTGCCGTGGATGTAAAAAATTACATCTGCCCCTACTACCGCACCGGAGCGGCACTAGGCCAGAGTGCGGCGGTACTACCGCACCAGAGGAGCGGTACTACCGTGAGGGGCGCGGATGTAAAAAATTACATCCACCCCTACTACCGCACTGGAGCGGCACTAGGCCAAGGTACCGCGGTACTACCGCGCCAGAGGGGCGGTACTACCGTGACCTGTCGCGGTACTACCGCGTGTACTTGCGGTACTACCGCAAGTACAGCAGTAGTCGTCAGTTTTTCGCACAACTATGATAACGAAGGGTAGCTCCAAAGTGCAAGGAAAGGAGGGGCAAGTGTACGTGTGATTCCACCCTACCTTTCCGACGCGGACCCCCTCTTAATAGTACGGCTCTCCTACGACTCAACTCCACCAAAGAGAAACGTAGAACAATGCCGGCTTCACTAGTCTCCGAGGGGCACCGAATCGTCTTGTGCCTAATGATGAAGTATCTGTGGGACTCAAGGCACACGATTAGTCCGCACGAGTATTGTCATCAATCACCAAAACACTTAGGGATAAATATGCCCTTACAATCTCCCCCTTTTTGGTGTATTGATGACAACACAGGATTTGCACATAGAAAAGATATGTATAAAGCAGTGGCAAACCCCACTCCTCTAAAATATAGACGGGGCTCCCCCTAGATGTGTGCACTATATATGAATGCTTTGGACTGCATGGCACACAAACTAGGATCAACACTCCCCCTATATTTTAGAGACCAAGACATGATAATAAGCCTAGCATAGCATGAAAGTAGCACAATATAACACAAGCTAGCTAGGATAGATAGAGTGCATATGTCTTACACCATATGAGATAAGATAACCAAGGTTCAAACGATAAAAGCAGCAAAGGATTCAACTGGCAAACACACAAACTCGCAAATCCAAATCCCTACACTCTCTCCCCCTTTGGCATCGAGACGCCAAAAAGGCAGAGAGGACACCTAAACACAAAAGGGGTGGCTCAAGCCGAGAAACTGTCCCACTCCTCTTCGTCAGACTCCTCCGCAGCTGGAATGGACTCCTCGGCCTCCTCCTCAGAATCAGTCCACTTGAATCCTTGCTTCTCCATCCACTCGGTCTCAGGAGTGATGCGCTCCTCAGATCCGCCAGACACATCCTCGCCATAGAGCTGCAAGATCTTGTTGTGCCGGCGACGACTCTCCTTGGACTCCACGTGAGCCCGGTACTGTCCCTTGGCTTGCATGCAGAAAAGAGACTTCATCTTATCCTTCAGCCTCTTGGCCCAAGATGGCCTAGAGTCACTCTGAGTAGGCCTAGCAGAACGGCCCCCAGCAACATCCTCAGCTTCAGCATCATCCTCATCAACAGCAGCAGCCCTAGCAGCAGACGCCTCAGCACGAGTAGCGGTGTTGGCCCAGTTGGGTTTGACCCTCAGACAAATGGGCTCATGGCGAATCCAATCTAGAGCCAGGAACTCCTCCCCGGGGTACATCTTCTCCCAAGTCTTCGAAATCAGCAGAAACAGGTAGGGTCCATAAATAGGCACCTTGCGGTTGAACACAGCAAACCGAAGCTCACACCACATGATGTGAGAGATATCAAGTGGCTGAGTCTGAGACGAGCGAGCCTCCTCGCACAGAAGCATCATGTCCACCATGTAGGCATGAACCATGTCTTTGTCACCGATGCGTGGGAACAGAGAGTTGCGAAACATGCGGTACATGATATCCAGAAACGGGTTGAGAACCAAGATTATCTTGCCAGTGGCGAGCTTCTTCTCAACCATGAACGGAGTGAGCTTGTCCTTGTCAGCAGAGTCAGCATTGCCGTGAGGGCGAACACCAACAGGAGTGTCAAGTCCATCATCAGCAACCTGAAGCAAATCCATGAACTCCTTCCAGGTAGCAGACAGCTGGCGGCCATTGGTCATCCACATCATCCTCCTCTCATCATTGGTGTGAAAGTACACTGAGGCAAAGAACTGACAGATGATCTCAGGGTCATAGTCCATGTGGAACGAGATCACATGCTCAATTCCAAACTGCTCCACCAAGTCCAGAGCCTCCCCAAAGTAGTCACGAAACTTGTCCTTCCTCATGTGGTGCATCTCAATCCACTTCACCTCCACATAGGTATTCTGCTTGTTCTTGATGACATCCAAGTAAATCTGGGTTTGAGTCTTGTTCCAGAACAGTTCACACCCTCTAATAGTGGAGCGTGGGGTCGCGTATGGGTGAAGCTGCCTGAGACGGACATACTCTTGAGCACCTATCTCATCCATGCCCCTGGCGGGCTCCTTGTGCTTGCTGGCGGTGGACTTGACATTGCGCTTCGATGCAGATGATCCCTCGGGAACTTCTCCTGGGTTGCGCAGACGCTTGGAACCAGTGTCACGAACGGGATTGGGCCGGCGAGAGCCACCACCTAAAACACACACGCAAAGCACCAAAACAAATCGAAAAGGATCAATGCAAAGGCTATAAGACAGCACATAAACCCATAGAAGATAAACGAGAAAGTTGGCATGCGATAGATGTGAGCGACGGTAGAACTGCCATGGGGTGCGATACTAAAGTCTTAGTACAGCTCCAGACGCGGTAGTACCGTGAGGGGTCACGGTAGTACCGTGGCTGGGGCAGAAGTAAGGCTTTAGTACCGCACGGCGCGCGGTAGTACCGCGCCCTAGGGGCGGTAGTACCGCGGGAGCGGTAGTACTGCTCCCTACGGGCGGTAGTACCGCGCCGCGTCGGATCTAGCGGATTTGAATCTGAAAAAGACCCGCGAAGCCATGGCGGTGCTACGGTGATCAGATCTAGTGCAAGACAACAATACAAGTGTAAATCCTATGCAATACCACACTCGTTCATCCTACTCTTGCAGAGATCTAGACTAAGAACCTCAAGAACACATAAGCCTTCCCCAAAACCTAGAAGAACCAAAAACAATCTAAACGGAGAAGGATTTGGAAAAAACCTTGGTCCATAGCAAGAGCACGGGGTGGGGAACGATCCCACCGGACGGAATCACAGGAGGGTAGCCGGTGGAGGAGATCCGGCGACGAACGCCGGCTCCGTTCGTGGGCTTGAGAGAGGAACGGGCGATGTGGAGAGAAGGGGACGAATGGGTATGGGGGAGTTAGAACTCCCCCTGCCCGACCTTATCTCCATGCGCCCGAACCGGCGCGCTAGTACCGCGGGTCATCGCGGTAGTACCGCCGGGGCGGAAGTACCGCGCCGTGGCTGTAGTACTGCTCCATCAGGCGGCAGTAAAAAAATTACTGCCGCTTGGGTGCGGTAGTACCATGCTCCCATCGCGGTAGTACCGTGATTGGCCGCGGTAGTACCGTGGCCGACCGCGGTAGTACCGTGAGCTAACGCCACCAAGGGTTTCAAACAAGAGAGAAAACATGCCTATGCACCAAAAAAAACAGACACAACCCAAAGCAGCACAAACGCAAGGAACAACAGTAAAAACCCTAAGTGACAAGGTCTCTCGAGGAGAGAGGGCGGTGGCCGAAGCCACCTATGTTTGAGTTGGATGGTATGGCACCGCGAAGAATTATCCTTGGGCCCATGACCAAAACTCATCCTTGAAGCACAAGTACCATCAAAAATGGCTAAAGTGAAAGAGGTAATCTATTTATGCATAATGGGGGGAGGGAGAGTTCATTGAGAGAACAACACTCCCCCTATGTCCATGCCTACATCTAAACTAGACAACAAATTGAGTGTGGTGGGGGGGTGCACGGGTTCAAGTCACATTGCTCAAATCAATGATATTTAGCTCATGCCTTAACTCGCGAAATCTTGCTTCATCCAATGGCTTCGTGAAAATATCTGCAACGTTATCGTGAGTGTTGACATACTTGAGCTCGATCTCCCCTCGCCTGATGTGATCCCGAATGAAGTGATACCGAATCTCAATGTGCTTCGTCTTGAAGTGTTGCACCGGGTTGAGGGAAATCTTGATGGCATTTTCATTATCACACCAAAGAGGCACTTTGTCACAAGTGACACCGTACTCCTTTAAAGTTTGCCTCATCCATAGAAGTTGAGCACAACAACTACCGGCCGCCACATACTCCGCTTCGGTGGACGAGAGAGACACACAACTTTGCTTCTTGGAAGACCAACTTACCAAAGAGCAACCAAGAAATTGGCACCCTCCGGAAGTGGACTTCCTATCCACTTTGTCTCCCGCCCAATCGGAATCCGTGAAACCTTCAAGCTTGAAGTTTGCTCCTCTTGGGTACCATAAGCCAAAGTTTGGGGTATGAGCCAAATATCGAAAGATTCGCTTGACTGCCACAAAGTGACTTTCCTTTGGTGAGGCTTGAAAACGTGCACACATCCCCACACTCAACATGATATCCGGCCTAGATGCACAAATGTAAAGCAAGGATCCAATCATGGAGCGATATACCTTTTGATCCACCGCTTTACCATTGGGATCGATGTCAAGTTGGCACTTGGTAGGAATTGGTGTAGTAGCCGGCTTGACATCACTTAGCTTGAATCTTTTAAGCATGTCTTGAGTATATTTGGCTTGGTTGATGAAGGTTCCTTCTCTTCTTTGCTTGATGTCGAAACCAAGGAAGAACTTCAACTCTCCCATCGAAGACATCTTAAACTTGGAGGTCATGAGAGTGGCAAATTCTTCATTGAAAGCTTTGTTAGGGGAACCAAAGATAATATCATCAACATATAGTTGGCATACAAACAACTCCCCGTTGACCTTCTTAGTAAAAAGAGTGGGGTCGATTAGCCCTACTTCAAAACCACGATCTTGTAGCAACTCGGTAAGGTGGTCATACCACGCACGTGGGGCTTGTTTAAGGCCATAGAGTGCCTTATCGAGTTGATACACATGATCCGGAAAGTAGGGATCCTCGAACCCGGGGGGTTGCTTGACATAGACCAACTCATTAATGGGACCATTAAGAAAATCACTTTTCACATCCATTTGTTGCAACTTAAAGTTGTGATGGGAAGCATAAGCAATCAACAAACGAATGGATTCAAGACGAGCAACGGGGGCGAAGGTTTCACCGTAGTCGATACCCTCGACTTGGGAGTAGCCTTGTGCTACCAATCTTGCCTTGTTGCGAATGATGTTCCCATGGGCATCTTGCTTGTTCTTGAAGATCCACTTGGTCCCAATGACATTGTGGTTCCCGGAAGGTCTTGGCACCAATCTCCACACCTTGTTGTACTCGAAGTTGTTGAGTTCTTCATGCATGGCATTGAGCCAATCCGGGTCTTCGAGCGCCTCATAGACCTTTTGGGGTTCAACACAAGAGACAAACGCGTGATGTTCACAATAGTTTGCCAATTGTCTACGAGTGCTTACCCCTTTACGAAGGCTTCCAACCACATTTTCCATGAGATGGCCTTGGTTGGTGAGCTTGGAAGCAATCTTCGCGGCACGACGCTCTAATTCCTCCTCGGGTGTGGAAGGAGGAGGGTTGACTTGATGATCTTGAGCGTCGTCTTGAGCTTGTTCTTGATCTTGAGGTTGATCTTGATCTTGAACTAGCTCGAGGGGGAGAACTTGACCTTGGGCATCATTTAGTGGTTCATCATCGTCTTGAGGTAGATCTTGCCCTTGGTCTTGTTCACGAGGTTGAGGGCCTTCACGTTGTTCTTCGGAAGTGTGTGGGTCTTGATGAGGTGATGGCTCTACTTGAGTAGAGCATTGTCCTTCTCCTTCGGCCACAAGGGGTTCCTCAATGGGTAGGATGTGACCAATACCCATTCTTCTTATGGCTTGGGGAGGAATTTCATCACCTATATCACAAGTACCACTTTGCTCCACTTGGGAGCCGTTATTTTCGTCAAACTCCACGTTACACGTCTCCTCAATGAGTCCGGTGGACTTGTTGAGGACACGGTAAGCATGGGAGTTTGTAGCATAACCAACAAATATGCCCTCATGAGCTCTAGCTTCGAATTTAGACAACCGAACACCTTTCTTGAGAATGAAACACTTACAACCGAACACCCGGAAGTACTTGAGGTTGGGCTTGTTGCCGGTGAGGATCTCATAAGGAGTCTTGTTCAAGCCTTTGCGAAGATAGAGCCGATTGGATGCATGACATGTGGTGTTGATGGCTTCGACCCAAAAGTTGTATGGAGACTTGAACTCCGCCATCATGGTCCTTGCCGCATCCATCAACATCCGGTTCTTCCTCTCCGCAACACCATTTTGTTGAGGGGTATAAGGTGCCGCATATTGATGCTTGATCCCCTCGTCACTAAGAAACTCATCCAAGGTGTAGTTCTTGAACTCGGTGCCGTTGTCGCTTCTTATTGTCAAGATTTTTGCATTATGTTGACGTTGAGCTTCATTTGCAAAGTTGATGACGGTTTGTTGGGTCTCACTCTTCCTCTTGAAGAAGTATACCCAAGTGTATCTTGAATAATCATCCACAATCACCAAGCAATACTTTCTTCCTCCAAGACTATCAAAAGATGGAGGCCCAAAGAGATCCATGTGAAGGAGCTCCAAGGGTCTCTTCGAGTAGATGATGGTTGAGGGAGGGTGAGCCTTTTCATGAAGCTTTCCTTCGATACAAGCACTGCAAGCACGATCTTTGGCAAAACTCACATTTGTTAGTCCACGAACATGGCCCCCCCTTGAGGAGACTTTGCAAATATCTCATATTGACGTGGGCTAAACGGCGATGCCAAAGCCATCCCACGTCAACTTTAGCCATTAGGCATGTCGCGGTCTTAGTGGGTTGCTCCGAAAAGTTAACCACATAGAGACCGTTCTCGACATGCCCAACAAAGGCTACTTTAAGAGTCTTGCTCCACAAGAGGGCCACGGTATCAATATCAAAGAATGTGGCAAAGCCCATGAGTGCAAGTTGACGAACGGAAAGTAAATTGAATGCAAGGGACTCAACAAGCATGACTTTCTCGATCGTTAGATCATGAGAGATGACAACCTTGCCGAGACCCAATACCTTAGAATGTGATGCATCACCCCACTCGACATTGGTGGGCATAGATGGAATCTCTTGCACATCCACCACCAAGTCCTTGCTCCCGATCATATGATTTGTTGCTCCACTATCGAGCAACCATGATCCCCCACCGGAAGCAAACACCTACACGAGATCAATGCTTGGTTTTAGGTACCCATTTAGTAATGGGTCCTTTGAAGTTAGTAACAAGGGCCTTGGGAACCCAAATAGACCATTCAATGTACTCATAAGGAGAACCAACAAATTTAGCATAAACATGTCCATCACTAGCACGGCACAACACATATGAAGGGTTAAAGTCGCTGGCTTTGTTTGAGGAAACGTTCTTGCCCTTTTGGACATCAACTTCCTTCACTTTCTCCTTCTTCTTCTTGGAGGCTCCGTCTCCTTCTTTCACAAACGTTTGTTTGAGGGGAGGAGGACGATTGGCCTTGTTGTTCTTCTTCTTCTTGCTCTTGGACTTGGGTGCAAACCCAATTCCTTCTTTGCCCACAACTTCCTTTTGATTGCTCAAAAGGTCGTTGAGGTTTTTCTCACCTTGAATGCAAGTCACAAGGCCCTTCTCAAGTTGATCCTTCAACTTAGCAGTTTCCTCCACAAGATGCACATGCTCACAACAAGGGTTAGTAGCACATGCATTATCAATTAATACCATATGAGGAAAGGTGGCTTTTTCCTTGATTAGCTTAACTTGGAGTTGAGCATGAGACTCTTTGAGGCTAGCATGAGTACCCTTTAAGACCTTGTGGGCCTTGTCAAGTATCTCAAACTCCTCTTTGAGTCTAGCATGATCAACCCCAAGTTTAGCCTTCTCGGAGGTTAGCACACGAGACATGACAAGAGCATGATCAAGATCTTTCTTTAACTTAGCATGGGCATCATTGTGTGACTCCTCAAGAGTCAAACGATGCACACGCTCTTCCTCAAGAGCATTAGAGAGATCCGATATCTCATCGTCATAGTCACGACTATGACCTTCCATCTTGGAGATGGTTTCTTCGTGAGCCTCGATCATGTCATTGGCCTCACCAAGTTGTTCCAAGAGAGCAACAAAGTGCTTCTTGGACTTTCCCTTGAGCTTACTCATGAAGGACTCAAATTCATTTACTTCCTCATTAGACTCAACATGTCCATCAATGCAATCCTCCACGGAGGGATTAGTAATGATGGTGGTTGTGATGTTGGGGGTTACCTTGTTTGAAGCCTTCGCCATGAGGCATCTAGCGGTGATGTTTTCGTTGGGTGATTCGAAGAGAGACACCCGAGGAGTAGCAATGGCAATGGATGCCATGGCCGTTGCTTCTTCATTCTCATCATCATCGTCATCCTCTTGGTATTCTTCTTGAACCACCAACCCACGAGTGGGAGTCTTCTTGGCAAAGTTGTTCTTGTTGGGGACGGACTTGGCTTTGTCTTTCCGAATGAACTTGCCACCATTGTCTTCCCGCTTCTCATAAGGACAATCCGCAACGAAATGGCTCACATTGCCACAGTTGAAGCAAGTTCTAACTCGTTGCTTGCCCTTGACGCCACTTGAGTTGTTCTTGTTGAAGTTGGGTCTTGAGCTCTTCTTGCTCCAAAATTGTCTTGAAGCAAGAGCCATGTGCTCATGGTAGTCGAACTTGGTGTCTTCGGGGTTGCTTTCCTCATCTTCCACTTCTTCCTCTTCTTCGACAATGAGCTTGGCCTTCAAGGCAAGGTTAGGCTTCTTAGCTCTTTGAGAACGGAGCACCGCGTTTTCGGTGGTCTTGTCCAAGATGCTCATTGCAACGAACTCATCCAACACTTCACTTGAGGTCATGGTGTGGAAGTCCGGTCGTTGATGAATGACGGAGGACATGGCTTTGTTGTATGGCATCATGGCCTTGAGGAACTTTCGCTTGATCCAATTGTCATCCGTGTCCTTGCTTCCATGATCTCGAAGAGCCACCGCGAGTTTGGTCACTCTTCGAAAGAGCTCACGAGGTTCTTCATCTTCTTTCATTGCAAACTCGTCGGCTTCATCTTGCACCACTTCATAGTTGGACCGTTGAATGCTAGCACTTCCACGATAGAGGGCCTCAACACATTTCCATGCTTCTTTAGCCACGACATGGGGTCGAAGGTGAGGGAGATCTTCGGGAAGAATTGCATCTTGAATGATGAAGAGAGCACTCTCATTGAATTGATTGTCCACGGCTTCTCGAGGGGTGAAGTTGCTTGGGTCATGAGGATAAAAACCTTCTTCAATGACTCTCCAAAGGTTAGTATTCACATGTTTCAAATGACGCTTAAAGTGATAGACCCAATTATCAAAATCTACACCTTTTTCATACTTAGGAGGTGGACCGGCATGATTCAAATGGGTGGAGGGGATAGGCCCTCCATAGACCGGGGGTTCCACATGGGCAAAGATGTCGGTACCATTTCTACCACTAGTAGAAGGGCTCTTTTCATTGTTAGCTTCCCCCTTGTCGGAGAAAGCACCCGTCACCTTGTTAGTAGGATCACCCACTTTCATAGGTGCGGTAGATAATTTAAGTCCCTCTAAGAAATCATTAAACATGCTTTTAACCTTGGCCGTCATGGAGGTTTTCAATGTGTCTAAAGCCACATTGAACTCCTCACGAGAGACCGAGGCTCCCCCTTCGGCCGAAGATGAGATAGGATTCACACCGGAGTGTTCCTCCACACCATCGTGGGTGTCAACCATACTCTTCGGATGGTAAAGTCCTTAATAAAGAGACGAGGCTCTGATACCAATTGAAAGGATCGATATGGTTGACTAGAGGGGGGGGGTGAATAGGCAACTAACAATTTTTAAGCTTTTCTTTAGCAAATTAAACTTTGCAACAAATAGGTTGTCTAGATATGCAACTAAGGCTGTGTTTGATAGTAAAGTGCTAAAAAACCAAAGTATTAAAAAACTACAGTATTTTAGCATGAAGATATAAGATACCACAGTTTTCAGATATCACTGTATTCTAGAGTATTGAGAATACTTTGAGCTGTTTGGCTAATGTTGCATATCAACGTAAACGTTACTAGCTAGCTGTTTTCTCTTAGCTACCTAACTTACGAAAGATGAGGAGAAAATCGAACTGCTGTGCACAGCGCTAGTTATGCCGAGATGACTCGACGTGCCGTCGTTTGGCCGGCACCGCCACACTCGCACAGAGAAAAATAGGAGCCGAGGTGACTGGAATTTTCACTAGGCTGCAGAAGGCGTATTATCACAGCCGGTATTCTTGAGCAAGGTCTGCCCAGTCGTACTCACCATTTTTGATCTCTAGCAACGAGAGAGCAGCGGCTGCAGCTCAGGAGTGAACAAGAAAGAAAGATAGTGACCGGCTCGTTTTTCTCGCATGCTCAGTTTAAAAAAAAGAGGTCTGGAGGTCTTTTTTTATGCAGAGGAAATACTGTGTTTTTGGGAAAACTGTGGTATAAATATTGCAGTTTTTTGTGGAGGCCAAACAGCTCACAGTAATTAAAACCATGGTATTTGGAAAAACTGCAGTATTCTTGAAATACTTAGGAAATGCAAAGTTATCAAACGGGGCCTAAGTGAGCAACCTATATGATGCAATAACAACTAGCAAGCAAGCAAGCAAGAGATGTAACAATAAGTAAGCTTGCGAAAGTAAAGGCACGAAATAACCAAGAGTGGAGACGGTGGAGACGAGGATGTGTTACCGGAGTTCCTTCCTTTTAAGGGGAAGTACGTCTCCGTTAGAGCGGTGTGGAGGCACAATGCTCCCCAAGAAGCCACTAGGGCCACCGTATTCTCCTCACGCCCTCACACGATGCGAGATGCCGCGATTCCACTATTGGTGCCCTTGAAGGCGGCGACCGAACCTTTACAAGCAAGGTTGGGGCAATCTCCACAACAATCGGAGGCTCCCAACAACAACACCACCACGAAGCTTCACCACAATGGAGTATGGCTTCGAGGTGACCTCAACCGTCTAGGGTGCTCAACACCCAAGAGTAACAAGATCCGCAAGGGATAAGTGGGGGGAATCAAATATCCTTTGGTGGAAGTGTAGATCGGGCCCTTGTCACCCAATCCCGAGCAAATCAACAAGTTTGATTGGCTAGGGAGAGAGATCGAGCGAAAATGGAGCTTGGAGCAACAATGGAGCTTAGAGGTGGAAGAGGTAGTCAACTAGAGGTAGAAGACAGCCCTTATATAGTCGGGGAAAAGATCCAACCGTTATCCACTAGTTCTGCCCGCGACTCACGGTACTACCGCTCCAAGGGAGCGGTACTACTGCGACGCCGCGCGGTACTACCGTGTGTGATCACGGTACTACCGTGGCAGCTGCACAGGCCGGAACAAGCCTGAGCTAGAAGCGGTACTACCGCTGGCGCGGTACTACCGCTCCCCCTTGCGGTACTACCGCAAGGCAGGAGGGTCACGGCCTGGGAAGGGCGCGGACGAAATAAATTTCATCCGTGCCTACTTCCGCAGAAACTAGGGTGGTGCAAAAACCCGACGCGGTACTACCGCCTGCAAGGCGCGGTACTACCGTGGTAGGCACGGATGTAAAAAATTACATCCGCGCCTACTACCGCGACGCAGCGGTACTAGGCAGAAGGGCCACGGTACTACAACTCCAAAGGAGCGGTACTACCATGGGCCCCCGCGGTACTACTGCGCAGGACGAGCGGTACTACTGTGGGTGCCGCGGATGTAAAAAATTACATCCGCCCCTACTACCGCACCGGAGCGGCACTAGGCCAGAGTGCGGCGGTACTACCGCACCAGAGGAGCGGTACTACCGTGAGGGGCGCGGATGTAAAAAATTACATCCGCCCCTACTACCGCACTGGAGTGGCACTAGGCCAAGGTACCGCGGTACTACCGCGCCAGAGGGGCGGTACTACCGTGACCTGTCGCGGTACTACCGCGTGTACTTGCGGTACTATCGCAAGTACAGCAGTAGTCGTCAGTTTTTCGCACAACTATGATAACGAAGGGTAGCTCCAAAGTGCAAGGAAAGGAGGGGCTAGTGTACGTGTGATTCCACCCTACCTTTCCGACGCGGACCCCCTCTTAATAGTACGGCTCTCCTACGACTCAACTCCACCAAAGAGAAACGTAAAACAACGCCGGCTTCACTAGTCTCCGAGGGGCACCGAATCGTCTTGTGCCTAATGATGAAGTATCTGTGGGACTCAAGGCACATGATTAGTCCGCACGAGTATTGTCATCAATCACCAAAACACTTAGGGATAAATATGCCCTTACACTTACAACATAAAGAACATGACAATACCAAGTACTAACATATCCACAGTGCATTACCATCATCATAGCATTTTATAACGATGACATGAAAATAAATTAGAGTAGTGACATGGCATCATCAATAACAACATTCTAATTATCATGTAAAATATATCATGAACACACAAGCATGATAAGCATAATGAAATAATTGCAGACGAAAACAATAGGAAGCAACTACAACTACACACACACAAGGTGCAAGCAAAGTTAGCATGCAAGTTCGGGGCTCATGATAAGAGGTTGGCTTGCCTGGGGGTCGACAGATACTCCGGGAAGCAGTGAGAAATGATCGCCGAACAATTTGCCGGAAACAGTTCTCTCTCGGAGGGGGCTGTTTACGGACAAGGGCAAAGTGGTCATTTTCAGTATGTCAAACCATAGTGAAAATGATGGGAACGGAACGGGCTCGACGAGACGAAGACGTGGGCGTTGGATTTACCTCAATCGGAGTTACGGGTAAAAAGATACGGACGTTAAAAACTCAAGGACTGATTTGTAAAAATATTTCTACAAACAGGTCCCTGGTAGTTTTAAACTGAACGCGTCTTTCTGAAATACGTCTTCGTATCAGGGAAACGGCTTCGTGCTTGGGCGCCTCCACTTGGCTGACATGGCGACGACCGAGTCAAAGGGCAGAGACGGGGCCGGGCTCTAGTGACGTTGACAAGTGGGGCCACGGGGCCCGCCTGGCCAGCCTGGCCAGGTCAATGCACCAGCCGGCTGGCTCCTTCTTCTCCGCTCGAGCGCACGACCAGCCGAGGCACTGGACCGCCTCAACGGCGATTGTCGGCGGCTCCGGCCATGGCTCGCGGCGGGCAACCTACCCAGATGCTGAGGGAGGAGAGACGCATCTCGGGGTGGTGGCCGCTGCAGCCGACGAGCGTTGTAGCGGAAGCAACGAGGCACGCGGCGGAGAGGGGCTTCGGTCTCCGGCTAACTAGGGTCTCCGGTGGGGGAAACTGGCGGGCGGCGAGCTAGGAAGGTTCTCTGGGGTGCGGCGCATCCAACCATGAGCTCGGACAGGGCCGGGGATGCCCGGAGGGAGGGGTTCGACGCGGAGCAGAGAGGAGGGCTCACCGGGAATCCGAGCACTCCGGCAAGGGGTTCGGACGGGCTAAGGCATGAGGGCTCCAGAGGGAGAGGGGAGGGGGCTGGCTTGCTCGAGGAGGGCTCGGGCTGGCTATTTATAGCCAGGCGAGGGCACCCGAGCCGGTTGCCGCCGAGCGCATCCGGCCACGGCTCTGCCGGCCGCAGCAGTCACGGGGGCGCACGGGAAGACGACGAGGGGGAAAGCAGGCGAGCGCCAGAGTCTCACGGAATCGAGCAACGCTCGCGGACAAGAGGAGGAAGCGGACAGAGGCGAGGAAGAAGACGATGGCCACGGGAGCACACTGTTCGATCTTTGGAACGGCTCGTCGGAGAAGAAAACGGAGGGAGAGCGGGGTCCAGGCGAACGGCAACGAAGATGCGGAGCTTTAGGACATTAATGGCGAGGTCAGGGACAGTCGGAGCAGCGCTGCCGACGAGAACAGTGGCTAGACCACCATTTTGGCTGGCTGCACTCGTGGACACCACTAGCAGAGCGCACTCTGGGGTTTTTACTGAGGTCAAACCATGTCTACTGCATAGTCCTTAGAAGATAGATTGTTACTATGGTAAATACTTGGGCAAAGACAAAGTGAGCTGAGTAAAACAAGCTCCACAAGTTTGCTGTTGCAAACTTGGCCACACTCTAGGGATAAAACCAGAGAGGGTAAAAGGTAGAATTATTGTCTAGGAGTCTCAGGGTAGCAAGGACTAAGGTCCTCGGGTTTTTGAGGTCATTAGGACAATTATTTAGCATAGTTGCTTAACAACTGCTAAAAACTGTCCAGAAAGCAAATGATGATGAAGCACTCACTAGGAAGGTTGGATTGAGCTATAACTTGGCAAATACTCATGATTTGGTCATAGGTAGAAGCTGTAAAAGTATCAGCCCAAATGGACTTGCCAAATTGATACTTGCTTCACAAGCATCACTTTTGACCAGAAACTTGGGAAAGTCCTAGGAAAATATTGGCTAAATAAAATTAGCCAAACTCTTTTTTAGGTGGGTTATATGTATAGGAGAAGGCCTGGAATTATTTTCATCCATAATGGAGCAAGATAACATATACTTGCTTCACAAATTGAAAATTTGGACAAAGAACAGGAATTGATCCCGTGCTCACATAATTCAATGAAATGAGATGAATTTGGGTGAAGGATAATTATTTGAGATACTTGAGAGTATGGAAAAGTTTCATCCCATTTGGAATCTCTATGGAGGTACTTCCTTCACAAAGTAACAATCTGGTCATAAACTTTGAAAAATTGCACAGGGAGCTAGGGTCATTGGATTGAGCTCATATTTGGTATTCATTCGTGATTTATCAATATTGATCACCCTACCAATTTGGAGCTCAAATGGAGTTAGTAATAAAGCACTTCCTTTGCAAAATTTCAGAGAAGGCAGAAACTTGCATTGGATCATGTGCTCAATTTTTGAACTGATGAACATGAGATAATGATTGAACTAGTGATTATATAGCAAGGAAAATCTCCACAATTTATGTGAGAATTTTATCTGCTATAAAAATTATAGTTCCTTTAGAAAATGGCAGAATAGCAATATTGGTATTAAATAAGAAAAGGAAAATTTCCTTATTTAATTATGGCCAACATGATTGCCAGAGCTTGGGTTAGGCATAATTATCAACTCCACCAATTCACATGAATTTAGGAGATGTCTAGCTTTGCCTTTGGATTTTATTCCTCAGAAAGGCAAGAAAAAGATTAAATCATAATTCAAAAATATTGCATGGGACCTGGCAATATTTTTGCATATCCAAGGTTTAGAAGGATAGAAGGGTCTCAAGGAACATATGGGATGATCAACATATCAAGGAAAATGATGGCTCCTTTGTAATCACAAAGGCCACATTCAAATTCCAAAAAATTGGAATTAGGGTTTGAGAGGGTTTAAGATGATGCAACTGAGGTATTGCCCACTAAAAAAGACGTGAGCAAGTTTTGAAAGGTTGGAAATGACAAGAAATCTCAGGGTCATCCAACAAACTCAGGAGAAAGATTTTGAAAATGAGTGCCAGGAAGGAATAACAGCACAAAAATTGATAACCCAATTTTGGGGCTGTTACACCTGTTAAAGGTCCTGCTTCATTTGGGCCCATTTACAGGCCATTGAAACTTTCGGCCCGTAAAGGACGTGAAGGATTTGGGTCATATTCGGCCATGTCTGACATTTAGACTGTTAGAAGCCCACTATAGATTTGGGCCGCGTTCGGCCTGTTGTGATTTTCGGCTTGTTAACGTCCGACGAAATCCATAGGCCATATGTGGCCCAACGTCACATCGGGCCCATTAATGGCCCATATAAAAATGATGCTAATCTAGCCCGACCGAACTTCCGGCCTGCTAAAGGCTGGTGTATTAGGTCAGTGCATTTACGACCTGTCCGAATTTCGGCATGTGAAAGATCCGCATCGTAAATGGGCCACCATTTCGGCCTGCTAAGACCAGTGGGTTATTTGGCACTATCAGGGCCCAATCTCACTTTCGGCCTATTAAAGGCCCATAGTTTTTATGGGCTTGATATTTACACCTGTAAACGGCTTATTGTTACTGAGGGCCCAAATTGTGTTTAGGCCTGTTAAAGGCCCACTATGGGCACGGGCCTACCAGAAAAATATGAAAGCTTTTGCTAATTTAGGCCCAGATATTTTTAGTGGGCTACATGCAAATTTCGGCCCATAATCGTTTTTAGCCTAATTGGAATGGGCCCGACGAATGTTGGCATATTGGGCTCCAATGAAGCTTTCGGCCGAATACATTACTAAGATAAACCTACACTATACAAAAATAGCGTCGTAATTACTGCAGCCTTTGGCAGCATCATAAATGCTATATCACACCAAAATAAATTCAATCCATACAACAAAAGGCCTGTTGGCATAAAGTTTACAGTCCTTGCAGATAAAAGCACCATCAGATGTATAGAAGCACAGATCATTTGACCTGAGTGCTAATGTTTCAGGCTGTAGAATCTGATGGAGCAGCACGATCTTCACCTTTTTTCCGCCATTTCTCTTGAACAACGAAGCGAATGTCTGATAGTCTGGTTTCAAAACCATTCATATCTTGATGAAATTTGTCAACCACTATTCTTGTTTCCGACACGACGTCCATTAGGGATTGGACTTGTGTCTGGAGCACAGATATATCACTCTGTCTAGCCGGAAGATTTTGTTCAGTAGGCGATTTGGAAGAGGTTACCTTGACAACTAACCCAGAATTATGCAGGAAGGTGCTTTCTGCACTATTAGTGGAGAGATACCGACGCACTGTAGCAAGAGGTGACATTGTGCCTGTGGTAGCCTTGTCACCTTCAGGTGGTTGTGGTTGTTCAATCATTTGTTCCATAGCTTCCTGAAAGTTTGAACTTGTAGATTAGTGTACCAGATAAGTTACTAATGAGATAAAACAAACAAAGTAGGTTACACGTTTATACATAACTTATTTTGGTGAACTACTGTAATACATTAGCATGTATTGTAGTGCCAACTACATAATAAATATTTCCTCACATTCATTGACATCTAAGGATAAAGAGACATGGTTTAAAGTAGGATGAACATAGTATGACATCATTCATATCATGGGCAAACAGATATAAAACAAACAGACTATTTTATCATTGTGTGCGCACGTGAACATAACAACTAGATTACAGATCAAGACCAAAAGAATATCATTCATCTCTTTTAAACCATGTAAGGTGAAATGATACGTTAAGACAACTGTGTATAAAACTGAACAGAGTAACTGACATTGGCTGCAAACCAAGTAGTTAAATGAACACATCACAGTACCAATCAGTTCAAAGGCAGGAGGAGTAAGGACTTACAACAGCGGCTTGAACTGGTGTGCTCATGCCCTTCATCTTGCTGGTGTGGCAATCCTTGAAGATTTGCACTGCATTCGGTTTAGGTTCTTTTTGGTCCGCACGGGCTTTCCTCTTTATTTGGAACAAGTCAATATAGATACGATAACATGGCACAGAAAAAAGAAGGAAGTAGCAGCTATTTACAAGAGCCTTGCAGTGTGCAATATAGCTACGAGATCCTGTTGTCGGTTGGAATTTCACTTTAGAACGGTTGGTCTTCTTCTTTAAACAGTTGGCCTAGAAGATGATACACTTGTAAGGCACATACATAAATACAAGTTCAATATGTGGTCTGATCAAATACATATAGCCTACCTGATACTTTGGATCAGACCAGTGTTTAACGAGGGCTGTCCAGTCTTCATCTGTAATATATTCCACTGGAGATGTTTGGGCGATTTCATTGTTAGCCTTGCCTTCAAAGTGAGATTTTCTAAGGTGGTACCGATACTGTCGCAGAGCAGACTGAAAAACATGAGTGCATGCTTGTTTAGTTGCATCATATTTCGGATCCAACTTGAACCTCATCTGTTGAAAAACGAATGTGAGTCTTATTAGGAGGAAGCTAGAAAGTATGGGACAGAGCAAGACAATATTACTAATTGCGATGAATAACATCACTTACGGATAAATGGTCAAGGAAGGTGTTAAACTGGGTATTGTCTTTCTCATTCCTGTACTGGATCCACATTGGGAGGATACATGCATGACACCTAATGGCAACGACTACCTCTGATACTAACTTGGCTGACTCTATAGCATCATGTGGCCTTTTTAAACCTGCCTCAAAATGGATCTCCATTCTTCCTCCTTTAGATTTTGTTAATATGTCAAGCATTATCCCTCATGTCTATTTCCGCTTGCGCTGCGATGCTAGTTCAACAACAAATATGGAAAGTGTTAGTGTACATCAAACTGTGAGAATACATATAAAGGAGCACGCAACTGCAACTTGACTCGATCAGGTACCATCTTGGTGTTGATGCTCATGAGGGTCATCTGATCTTGCCAAGTCCTGTTGTGTCACCAGTGCTTCGGAAGTAGTGTTAGGTGTGAAGGCAGCTTGGGAACTGGCCAGTTCTGGACCAAACGAACGAGTAACTCGTTGAGATGCTGGTACTGTTGAAGCGGATGCTGCAGCTGGTGGAGAAGGTGATACTGTGTTTATAGATTTAGCCGGTGGACTTGGCAGCGATGTTAGGCTGGACTCACAAGATTGCCCAAGGGTAGTGCTTGCACCAACGGATGCACAAATTCCGATCCATAGTTCCATACAAAGGTGCCCGTCAATTTCTAGGTATACTTGCTTTCTGGCACCAAGTATCTTTTCTATTTTTTTTGGCATTTGGTCAATGGATTTCCTAATAGGTGGAGCACACAGACTAGGACCTTCGCCTGAAGGTTGTCCGTGGCTGCTGCCACACTCTCCATTGTTCATTTTGCAGTTTCTATTAGAAAATTTCTAATCATATCTTGATATCTTCGCCTGCCATTCTTAATAATATTTAGTCTAGTTAGGTTTTTTTGCTACTCATGATGATTTTGCATTAACTGATCCATGCATTAGTTTGTGCTCTCTGTTGTTAGTTTGAAATAGTTGATCTGTAGCAGATTGAAAACAATTGATTTCCTATGAGATGCTGAACTTAGGGTTTCTTTTATGAAAAGTGTGCCTTATTGTGCAATTACAACTGGAGATATATATAACACGATACACCTCCGTTTTAGAGTATCTATCTATTATATAGAATAATTACTTTACAGGGTAATCAGAATAAAGATAATTAGCTTAGAAAATCTCACAATAACTAGAAATATCTGATCTTTAATTCGGTGTGCCTATTTCCAATCAACAAGCTGCAACCGTCATCCAGAAAAAAAAACCACGATCAGTTAAAAAAATCATCCCACAATTACAATCTCACGGCCCCAATAGGTTGAGCGATTAGACCATCCCACAATTTACGATCTCACGACCCCAACATGTTGAGCGATTAGACCATCCCACAATAGAAACCTCATGATCCCAACAGGTTTGACCATCCATGAGCCATCAAACCATCCCACAATAAAAAAACTGGCACAAAAAAATTCAGAGATGCAATCTCTCCAAACTCTCACAGTAATGTACAGAGATTCGATTTCCCCAGAGGAATTACACCTCAAGGGTTAATTTTACTCTAGATTATATGATATAACTTGTAAATCATCCTCCTCCCGCGAACGACACTTCAAAGTCAACTTCCTCCAACCAGTGGCACTTCGGCATTGTCTTCCTCCTGCGGACACTAGCCGACTCCATCAAGCAATCAGATCACTTCCAGTAAGTACCAACTGCACGAAATTAATCAGGCCTATTAAGGGTTCAATAATACTTCAATTATACTCTAGGAAGTCTCTTATAAAAACGTATGACATGTTAGCTCAAAAGGTTAGTTATATTGAAACAGAAAAACTATCATGTGTATTTCTAGATTAAGTAATGCAATCCTATAGGTGTGGGTTCATATCTTAATGGTGATGCCATGGATGTTGGTTCCAGTGTACTCACGTTAAGATAATATACTCTAGAAGACTAGAACCACACTGCAGTTGCATCAGATGGTTTCCATATTCGATCAACCTCAAATTCGATAATGGGTACATGTCTTAATGCCACAGCTCCATTCTAAAACAAAAGATCAAATCAATAGTCAAAAAATATCTTTATTCGTACAATATGGTTTTATATATCTATTCCAGTTAAAAAAATTAAAGTTACTTTGTTATCACATAATCACTAGAGGCCATTACAAAATAAAATTGTGTATTTATAAAGCTGCCATGTCGTTATATACTTACTTTACTAAGCAACATTTTGTTCTTATATTTTAGGGCCTCAAGGAATATGGCACCCAAACCGCTGAATTCATTAACTACACGAAACGAGACATGGACCATCAAAGTCAAAGTCTCAAAGTTTTACGACTTTAGGACACAATTAACTTATCAACTAATGAACTCATTAGCACTGATAAGATTTTGTGAGATAAAAAGGTCCAAATATTACATATATAATGTCTCTTCAGTTTTCCTTTTCCAAAGCTTGCTAATGTTCTCTCTGAAGGAAATATGCCCTAGAGGCAATAATAAAGTTATTATTTATTTCTTTATTTCATGATAAATGTTTATTATTCATGCTAGAATTGTATTAACCGGAAACCTAATACATGCGTGAATACATAGACAAACATAGTGTCACTAGTATGCCTCTACTTGACTAGCTCGTTGAATCAAAGATGATTAAGTTTCCTAGCCATAGATATGAGTTGTCATTTGATTAATGGGATCACATCATTAGAGAATGATGTGATTGACTTGACCCATTCCGCTAGCTTAGCACTTGATCATTTAGTATGTTGCTATTGCTTTCTTCATGACTTATACATGTTCCTATGACTATGAGATTATGCAACTCTCGTTTACCGGAGGAACACTTTATGTGCTACCAAACGTCACAACGTAACTGGGTGATTATAAAGGTGCTCTACAGGTGTCTTCGAAGGTACTTGTTGAGTTGGCGTATTTCGAGATTAGGATTTGTCACTCCGATTTTCGAAGAGGTATCTCTAGGCCCTCTCGGTAATGCACATCACTATAAGCCTTGCAAGCAATGTGACTAATGAGTTAGATGCGGGATGATGCATTACGGAACGAGTAAAGAGACTTGCCGGTAACGAGACTGAACTAGTGTAGGATCGAAAGTATGTCTAGAGGGGGGGTGATTAGACTACTTGACAATTTAAAAGTTTAGCCTTTTGATTAAGACAAGTTTTTGGCAAGTTCATAATGATGATCAAGTCAAGTATCACCCTACACATGCAATTCTAGAGTTATGGCAGCGGAAAGTAAATTGCACATGTAGTAAATAGAGGTGGAGAAGAGCAAACGCAGTTTGGAGACACGGAGATTTTTCTCGTGGTTCCGATAGGTGGTGCTATCGTCAATCCACGTTGATGGAGACTTCAACCCACGGAGGGTAACGGCTGCGAGAGTCCACGGAGGGCTCCACCCACGAAGGGTCCACGAAGAAGCAACCTTGTCTATGCCATCATGGCATACGCCCACGGAGGACTAGCCTTACTCGGGGTAGATCTTCACGAAGTAGGCGATCTCCTTGCCCTTACAAACTTCTTGGTTCAACTCCACATCTTGACGGAGGCTCCCAAGCGACACCTAACCAATCTAGGAGGCACCACCCTCCAAAAGGTAATAGATGGTGTTGGTGATGATGAACTCCTTGCTCTTGTGCTTCAAATGATAATCTCCCCAACACTCAACTCTCCTCACTGATTTGGCTATGGTGGAAGAAAGGATTGAGTGGAAAGCAACTTGGGAAGGCTAGAAATCAAGTTTCATATGGTGGGAGTGGAGCAACTTGATCTCAGCACAAGGGTAGGTAGTTTTCTTCTCAGAAATGTAAGGTAGGAGTGGTAGTTCTTTCTGATGGCTCTCTCCACGAATGAAGAGGAGGTGGAGGGGTATTTATAGCCTCCACACAAAATCCAACCGTTACACACATTTGACCAATCTCGGTCAGACCGAAGTTGACAACTCGGTGGGACCGAAAGTTCAAATCTTGTGAACGTTGGGATTTTCGGTGGGACCGAAAATACAATCTCGGTGAGTCCGATTCTTCCAAAGACTAGGGTTTGCCATTCTCGGTGGGACCGACTTTATCATCTCGGTGACACCGATATGATGACAGAAGGTTACAGAAGGTTGGCAACACTAGTTTCGGTGAGACCGAGTTTGGAATCGGAAAAACCGAAATTACTAGGGTTTGGCTTTGTGGCTGAGGTGGTTCATCTCGGTGTGACTGAGTTTATGGAATCGGTGGGACCGAGATTACTTATGAGTATATGTTGGAATGAAAGATTGCTGATAGTTTGGGAGATAGATCACTAAGCACTTTGAGCAACCAGATCATTATCATAACCTCATCCCCTTTTAATAGTATTGGCTTTCTTATAGACTCAATGTGATCTTGGATCACTAAACCAAAAATGGAGTCTTGAGCTTTTGCCAATGTTTTCCTTAGCATTTTGAGGGGTCCACTTCTTCAGTCATTGCCATACCCATATCACTGAACTTTCTGAAATGTTCTCAAGAAACTATTAGTTCAATGATATATATGTTGTTATTAATTACCAAAACCACCCGGGGATTAGTTGCACTTTCAATCTCCCCCTTTTTGGTAATTGATGACAACATATAGATCAAAGCTTCGACAAATGATATAATCAATGAA
Organism: Triticum dicoccoides; assembly: GCF_002162155.2. NCBI lineage: Eukaryota > Viridiplantae > Streptophyta > Magnoliopsida > Poales > Poaceae > Triticum > Triticum dicoccoides. Next base: position 429,300,856 of record NC_041393.1, on the reverse strand, counting down.
TAATATCGTCGCTTTGAGAAGTATGTGATAAGCAAGAGCTCCCCCTAAATTTGTGCATTATTTAAGATTTGCGTTTGAATGCAAATGCACAATCGATTAGGATCATGGGTCACTCTTCCATGTCACATACATCTTGGTGGAGCGCACAAAATGATAAGAATGAGTAACATGCACCCAATCACCAAGACATGAGTAAATGATCATACAAGATATGAATATCATATGATAAGCATTAAGCACACATTAAGGCATAGTATGATCAAGCACTCATCAAGGTAGAGCAAACGTAGTATCAAACACACAGAATGTCTCGGAAAACTCAAAAGTATCTCAAAGAAACCGCAAACGAAAGAGCAAAAGCGAGCACTCTCTCTCTCGAAGTCCTATGATCTATACAATTTCTCCCCCTTTGGCAACAAGTTACCAAAAAGTTCGAAAGGTATAGAGCTAAACGTCACTAGGGACTCTGCTGGCGGCTCCTGTCTGGGTTGATGGAGTTGAGATAGCTGCATCTGCAAAGGCTTCGGCTGAAGTCTGTGGAGCTGGAGGAGTGGACACTGGAGCTGGAGCTGGAACTGATGGAGCTGTGGGAGGTGCTGATGCAGTAGCCCTGGTGTCTGTCACTGGAATAGCAGCTGATCTGGGTCTTGTGGGAACCGGAGCAGGCTGTTCATAGTCATCCTGGACAAGGTCATCATGCATCTCCTTCATGAGCTCTTCCTTCTCCCTCTTGGCTTCCTCGATATCTGCCTCAAGCTTGTTGACAGTGACTTGCACTTCAGTCAGCTTGACATCCAGAGCATGGAACTTGTCTTCAACTATCCTCTCAAGACTCTCCTGAGACTGCACTATGCTGGCCAGGCGTAGTTCAATCCTCTGGGTAGCTTCAAGGAGCTGTTCTCCAACACTCTTGGGTTTAGCTGCTGCTGCTGCTTCCTTCTCAGCTTTAGCTTGTTTGGCAGCTTCAGACTTAGCTTGACCTTCAACAGACGTGGGATCATCCTCAGTCATCACAACTTCATTATCCTCATGCTCAGGCTGCAGTGGCAAGTGGGGTCTATCCAACAAGTAGGTGCCCGTGCCAAACTTGGCATTGATAAGCATCTGAATGTGCGGGGCAAAACCACATGACCTCTTCTGGTCTGCTGCAGTCCTCTTGATAGTCTCAACTATCAGGTCCATCACCTTGAAAGGTGCCTTCTGATCTAGTATATGCAGCATGTTGATAGAATAGCCTCGTATCATGCGATGATCTCCAGACTTGGGCATCAAGGTATGCCTCAGAATTGTGTTCGTGGTAGGGAGACCTGCCTGGAGATGATACACTGAGCCGAGCTTCCAGAACTCTACATCCTTAGCTGGTACCTCATTGTACATGTTCTTCATAGGCTCATGATTTTTCTTGGGAATTCCATAGACATCAACATCATCTTGTCTTGACACTGGAGCATTCAGCAGTGCAGCCCACTCTTCAACAGTTGAAGAGAATCTCTGACCTTCAGTCATCCATACAATTCTGCCATCTGGATAGAAATGAGCTGTGGCATAGAATTGCATGATCATCTCATCATTCCAAGCTGTCAGTTTCTGACCAACGAACTCAGCAACTCCACATGCAGTGAAGCTCTCATGCACATGTGGAAAGTAGTCTCTGTGCTCTTCACTGTCAATATATGCCCAGTCAACATATCTAGTGTCAGCAACAATGGGCTTCTTGTCCATAAGCATAGTCTCATAGAAATCTTGCTACTCTCTGGTGTGGAACCTTGGGTCAACAGCAGTCCTTCTCCTTATGGCATATGGATCAGCTTGTCTCCATAGCCTGAGACCTTTGTCCTTTCTTCTTCTCTGAAGCAGGAATGTTTCTGACAGTCTTCTTTGGCTTGGCAGCAGGCTTGGCTTGAGCTGCCTTTGCTGGAGCAGAAGGCTTAGACTTTGTAGGTGCTCCTGCCCTGATGGCATCTCCCATCAACTTAGGCTTCTGAGGAGGCTGGGGTGCTTCCTCATCAGAATCATCATCAGCTGCTTCATCATGCACAATCCTCTTCCTCTTGGAAGTTTTCTTTACCTTGCTCGAGGTTTCTTCTTCCATGCTCAACTTCTTGGCAACAGTGGACTTCTTCACTTTGCTGGTGCCTTTCTTGGTTTGTTGCCCTTGATGTTCTTTGGCAACCACTTTCCTCTTAGGCTTAGATGTGATCTCTTCCTCAGCTATGAAATCAGAATCCTCTTCATCAGAATTCCTCTTCTTCCTGGCCCTGGTGGCAGCAGGAGGCAAACCACTTGGTGTGCTCCTCTCACCATCATCAGAAAAGCTGCTGGCCTCAGGACTAGTGCCTGCCTCTGGAATCTCAATTGGTGATTCAGACCTGTTCTGGCTGTCACTTGCATCTGACATGGCTGACAACCTGTGAATAGATAAGGTATAGGCAGAATAGAAGAGTTATCACAAACTGCAGAAGATTTTTGCAAAAAGAATAAGTTCAAATTTCAGTTTTAGGTTTTCACAGAATGCATTTCGGTCAGACCGAGTCTAAAATTCGGTGAATCCGAAGTGTCTAAACAGAACCATTCACACCACTTTCGGTTGGACCGAAATGGGTTTCGGTCTTGCCAAGAGCACTAGGGTTTCACTAAATCCTCATTTCGGTCGTACCGATTTGCACAACTCGGTTGGACCGAAAAGTGCAGTGCAATGGCTAGAGGCCAAATCGGTCAGTCCGAGAATGTAGAATCGGTCTCACCGAGATGTGTTCGGCGGAAACCTAACCCTAAATTTTTTACTCGAATTTCGTTCTAAGAACTAATCTGCTGGATAGGAAGATCTCAAACGTGGCAAGAAGCTGGGCAAACCAATCGTGTATTGAATCGGAGGTTGAAACACGAGAGGGATCGAAACTCACCCTAACTTGGTGGAGTTTCTCTACGGCGGCAACGACACGGAGAGATTGACCGTTGACGGCGACGGAGACCCGCGGCGAGGGCGCACAGGCGACGACGGAGACGATCCGGAGACCACGGCGACGGCAGCAAAGGGTTTGGGGGCGAGACGTTTTGAAGAAAGAATCAACGCGCGCTGCCCTCAGGTATATATACCCTTCAGCTGTCGGTGGGACCGAGTTGTAAAACTCGGTGGCACCGAGATGGTTAACTGCAAGCAGTTACTCACTTCGGTCACGCCGAAATTTGCAACTCGGTTTCACCGAGGTGAAAACCTAGATCAATCCAAGTGATTTCGGTCTGTCCGATTTGAGTGGGTTGGTCTGACCAAAAATACTTAGAAGGTTTTGGAATTTAAGCTTTTGACAGATCGGTGGCTCCGAGTGCTCCTCACTCGGTGTGTCCGAAAAAACTTGTTCAAAGTTTGTGATATAAGCATGAATAGAGTTTGAGACAAGAGAGCATAGATAGCTAGGGGAGGAACTTAGGCATTCTTGTCCATCCATTTGGTCAAAAAGAAAAAATCCAAAAGACCATAGCAACAAATGGATGTCCTCGAATGGATAAAATCATGCATCCAACATGCTCACACAATAAGATAGCAAATGAAATATGTGTCAAACATGCACAAACAAAACACTAGCTGCTAGCACACATTTTGTCGATGACTAGGTCATCTATATATGAGTATATTGACTTAGGAGTCAAATGAGAACATTTGATCATAGGTCATACTCATCGTTTAAGCACAAGTGGGGTTACCACTTTTACATAAAGCATTAGTGTGTTCACATCATTTGAAGATGCTTTAGCTCATTTCTTTAGAGCAAAGCTCCCCCTTGATGTGAGAACCCCTTTTAAAGGGTCAAACTAACCTTGGGTTGTCGTAGAAGACTTCATGTAGATGTTGAAGATGTGGATGCTCAATGTTGATGAAGATCATCAAGAGTTGGGAGCAATCCTTTGGATTCGGGCACTTTCAATACCTACATGGGTTAGTCCCACAAGGAACAAACAAAGATATCCATGGACATAGATTGAAGTATACAATAGATGATGTCCATGAAAGCAATGATTACCTTGTCCCTTGACTTACCAACAAGAGGGTTTGTGACTCCATGAACTAGTGCAAGATGTGGAAGTTGATTGCACAAGTTCTTGCCAAAATGAATGTGAGTGAAGTATGTTGGCGGAGTCACCCTCAAGAACTCTCTAGTTCTTCTTCTTCGGGATCCACATCATCTTGATGGGAATCCTTGGGGTTGTGTGAGCTTGACGAAGTAGAACTTGACGTTTCCTTGGGAACCCACTTGACCATGGCCTTAGGTGCTTCAATAAATGCATCAATCTCCTCTTGAAGCTTGTCCTTACCTTTTAGCTTGTGGTCCTGTGGTGGAAGGTCATCTTGAGCTTGTTCCTCATTGGAAGAAGTAGGATCATACTTCTCCTTTTGAGAAACAAACTTTGGAGTGGGATATTGACCTTCTTCCCATTCAACACCCTCGGCGTTGAACTTTCGCTCAAAACCAATTCCTTGATTCTTCCGATGCCTTCCTTGCTTGCGAACAATTTCCTCAAAGTTCTTGCTTCCGGCAAGGCTCTTGTAGACACCTTTCTCTATAATCCCTTTCAATATACTATTTTCTTGCTCAAGTGTAACTTGGCTTGAAACATTGTTAGTGGAATCAAGAGAACTACTAGAAGTAACAACATTGGATTTAGCATGGTTATTGTTACTACTAGATGAAGAATTTTTCTTATGCTTGTCATGCTTAGTTTTAATGGGTGGCAAGAAATTAGACAAGAGAAGTCGTTTGGCAAGATATGAAGAACTCTTCTTTCGAAGATCGTCATTGATAGCTTTTAGGAACTCATGTTCTTGCTCTAGATTGAGCTTCTCGAAGCGTAGCTTCTCATGAGATCTTAGGAGCTCTCTATGATCTTCTTGAGTTGTTTCATGAGCTAACTTAAGAGTGTTTAGTTCTTTAGTTAGACGCTCAATCTCCTTCATAGCATTGTCATTCGACTCTTCTCGACTATAAAGACTACTAGCATGTTCATCATTACTAGGCTCACTAGATTTATCATGTAAAAGCTCATCTTCACCAAGCAAGTCATCCTCATCACTATCAAAGTCAATGAATTCAGGATGTGATACCTTGGGGCCTTTAGCCATGAAGCATCTTCCAATTCCCTCATTTGGTGAATCAAATATGTCATAGGAGTTGAAGTTGGAGGATACGAGAGCAAGTCCGGCAACACCTTCATCTTGACTGTATTCGGAGTTGGAGTGATAGCTTCTTTCGGAGTGATTGTCGGAGTCGGAGCCGGAGACCCATTCACCTACGTGAGCTTGATGTTTTCTTCTTGTGTAGCTCCTTGATGACTTGTCTTTCCTCTCCGAATCCTTGCTTCTCCGAGAGGATCTTCGTTCATAACGATCATCTCTACTCCTTCTCTCTTTCCGAGGCGACTCTTCTCTTGAGCTTCTTCTTCTTGGAGATTCTTCTCTTCTCTTGTGGGGAGTCGAACACTCATTTGAGTAGTGTCCGGGTCTTCCACAATTGTAGCAGTTTCGATCACGACTAGAAGATCTCTTTTCATCATATGATCTAGACTTTGAGCTTCTTTCCTTGCTTCTGCTCTTGTAGAATTTGTTGAAGTTCTTCACCATTAGGCTTATCTCTTCATTGGAAACTAGCTTGTCACTTGAGGTTGTGGGAGCTTCACATGTAGCTTTGTAAGCACCACTTGACTTGTTGTGAAGCTCTTCCTTATCTTTAAGTGTCATTTCATGAGCAACAATTCTTCCAATGACTTCGGTAGGCTTGAGATTCTTGTAGTTTGGCATCATTTGGATCAAAGTGCACACGGTGTCATACTTTCCATCCAAAGCTCTGAGAATCTTCTTGATGATGAATCGGTCGGTCATTTCTTCGCTTCCTAAGCCGGCAATCTCATTTGTGATGAGAGCAAGCCTAGAGTACATTTCAGCGACTCCTTCACCTTCCTTCATCTTGAACTTGTCAAGTTGACCTTGAAGAACATCTAGCTTTGATTCCTTCACGGACTCGGTACCTTCGTGCATTTCGACCAAAGTATCCCAAATCTCTTTTGCATTCTCAAGACGGCTGATTTTGTTGAACTCCTCGGGACACAAAGCATTGAAGAGAATGTCACAAGCTTGAGCATTATTTTGCAACATCCGCAATTCATCCGCTGTAGCTTCACGATCCGGAACTTTTCCTTCCTCGAAGAACTCACCTTGCAAGCCAACACAAATAATGCCCCATGCGGCAGGGTTATGTCCAAGAATATGCATTTTCATTTTATGCTTCCAACTAGCAAAGTTTGAACCATCAAAGTAAGGACCTCTACAAAAATTACCCTCACTAGACGCCATACTCTCCTAGGTTGTGAAACCAAGCTTATGGAGTCCAATGCAATGGAAACCAATCCAATGGAAACCTGGCTCTGATACCACTTGTAGGATTGAAAGTATGTCTAGAGGGGGGGTGATTAGACTACTTGACAATTTAAAAGTTTAGCCTTTTGATTAAGACAAGTTTTTGGCAAGTTCATAATGATGATCAAGTCAAGTATCACCCTACACATGCAATTCTAGAGTTATGGCAGCGGAAAGTAAATTGCACATGTAGTAAATAGAGGTGGAGAAGAGCAAACGCAGTTTGGAGACACGGAGATTTTTCTCGTGGTTCCGATAGGTGGTGCTATCATCAATCCACGTTGATGGAGACTTCAACCCACGGAGGGTAACGGCTGCGAGAGTCCACGGAGGGCTCCACCCATGAAGGGTCCACGAAGAAGCAACCTTGTCTATGCCATCATGGCATACGCCCACGGAGGACTAGCCTTACTCGGGGTAGATCTTCACGAAGTAGGCGATCTCCTTGCCCTTACAAACTTCTTGGTTCAACTCCACATCTTGACGGAGGCTCCCAAGCGACACCTAACCAATCTAGGAGGCACCACCCTCCAAAAGGTAATAGATGGTGTTGGTGATGATGAACTCCTTGCTCTTGTGCTTCAAATGATAATCTCCCCAACACTCAACTCTCCTCACTGATTTGGCTGTGGTGGAAGAAAGGATTGAGTGGAAAGCAACTTGGGAAGGCTAGAAATCAAGTTTCATATGGTGGGAGTGGAGCAACTTGATCTCAGCACAAGGGTAGGTAGTTTTCTTCTCAGAAATGTAAGGTAGGAGTGGTAGTTCTTTCTGATGGCTCTCTCCACGAATGAAGAGGAGGTGGAGGGGTATTTATAGCCTCCACACAAAATCCAACCGTTACACACATTTGACCAATCTCGGTCAGACCGAAGTTGACAACTCGGTGGGACCGAAAGTTCAAATCTTGTGAACGTTGGGATTTTCGGTGGGACCGAAAATACAATCTCGGTGAGTCCGATTCTTCCAAAGACTAGGGTTTGCCATTCTCGGTGGGACCGACTTTATCATCTCGGTGACACCGATATGATGACAGAAGGTTACAGAAGGTTGGCAACACTAGTTTCGGTGAGACCGAGTTTGGAATCGGAAAAACCGAAATTACTAGGGTTTGGCTTTGTGGCTGAGGTGGTTCATCTCGGTGTGACTGAGTTTATGGAATCGGTGGGACCGAGATTACTTATGAGTATATGTTGGAATGAAAGATTGCTGATAGTTTGGGAGATAGATCACTAAGCACTTTGACCAACCAGATCATTATCATAACCTCATCCCCTTTTAATAGTATTGGCTTTCCTATAGACTCAATGTGATCTTGGATCACTAAACCAAAAATGGAGTCTTGAGCTTTTGCCAATGTTTTCCTTAGCATTTTGAGGGGTCCACTTCTTCAGTCATTGCCATACCCATATCACTGAACTTTCTGAAATGTTCTCAAGAAACTATTAGTTCAATGATATATATGTTATTATTAATTACCAAAACCACCCGGGGATTAGTTGCACTTTCAACTAGGTATTGAGATACCGATGATCGAATCTCGGGCAAGTAACATACCGATGACAAAGGGAACAACGTATGTTGTTATGCGGTTTGACCAATAAAGATCTTCGTAGAATATGTAGGAGCCAATATGAGCATCCAGGTTCCGCTATTGGTTATTGACCGGAGACGTGTCTCGGTCATGTCTACGTAGTTCTCGAACCAGTAGGGTCCGCACGGTTAAAGTTTGGTGACGATTGGTATTATTAGTTTTTGTGTTTTGATGTAACGAAGATGGTTCGGAGTCCCGGATATGATCACGGACATGACGAGGAGTCTTGAAATGGTTAAGACATAAAGATCGATATATTGGACGACTATATTTGGACAGCGAAAGTGTTCCGGGTAGTTTTGGAGAAAACCGGAGTGCCAGAGGGGTTACCGGAACCCCCCGGGGGAGTATTGGGCCTTAGTGGGATTAAGGGGAGAGTGGGGGCAGCAGCCCAGGAGGTGGCGCGCCCCCTCCCATGAGGGGTCCTAATTGGACTAGGGAAGGGGGCACACCCCCCCTTTTCCTTCTCCTCTTTCCCTCTCTTTTCTTCCTCCTTCCCTCTTCCTAGTTGGACTAGGAAAGGGGAGTCCTACTCCTACTAGGAGGAGGACTCCCCCTCCTTGGCGCGCCCCAAAGGGCTGGCCGGCCTCCCACCTTGCTCCTTTATATACGGGGGCAAGGGGGCACCTCTAGACACAACAATTGATCTCTTGATCTCTTAGCCGTGTGCGGTGCCCCCCTCCACCATATTACAACTCGGTAATATCGTAGCAGTGCTTAGGCGAAGCCCTACGTCGGTAGCATCATCATCACTGTCATCACGCCGCCGTGCTGACAGAACTCTCCTGCAAAGCTCTGCTAGATCGGAGTTCGTGGGACGTCATCGAGCTGAACGTGTGCTGAACTCGGAGGTGCCGTATGTTTGGTACTTGATAGGTCGGATCGTGAAGACGTACGACTACATCAACCGCATTCTGCTAATGCTTCCCCTTTCGGTCTACGAGGGTACGTGGACAACACTCTCCCCTCTCGTTGCTATGCATCACCATGATCTTGCGTGTGCGTAGGTTTTTTTTTTGAAATTACTATGTTTCCCAACAGTGGCATCCGAGCCTGGTTTATGCGTAGGTGTTATATGCACGAGTAGAACACAAGTGAGTTGTGGGCGATACAAGTCATACTGCTTACCAGCATGTCATACTTTGGTTCAGCAGTATTGTTGAATGAAGCGGCCCGGACCGACATTACGCGTACGCTTACGCGAGACTAGTTCTACGGACGTGTGCTTTGCACATAGGTGGCTGGCGGGTGTCAGTTTCTCCAACTTTAGTTGAACCGAGTGTGGCTACGCCCGGTCCTTGAGAAGGTTAAAACAACACTAACTTGACGAAATATCGTTGTGGTTTTGATGCGTAGGTAAGAACGGTTCTTGCTGAGCCCGTAGCAGCCACATAAAACTTGCAACAACAAAGTAGAGGACATCTAACTTGTTTTTGCAGGGCATGTTGTGATGTGATATGGTCAAGACATGATGCTAAATTTTATTGTATGAGATGATCATGTTTTGTAACAGAGTTATCGGCAACTGGCAAGAGCCATATGGTTGTCGCTTTATTGTATGCAATGCAATCGCCCTGTAATTGCTTTACTTTATCACTAAGCGGTAGCGATAGTCGTAGAAGCAATAGTTGGCGAGACGACAACGATGCTAGGATGGAGATCAAGGTGTCACGCCGGTGACGATGGTGATCATGATGGTGCTTCAGAGATGGAGATCACAAGCACAAGATGATGATGGCCATATCATATCACTTATATTGATTGCATGTGATGTTTATCCTTTATGCATCTTATTTTGCTTTGATTGACGGTAGCATTATAGGATGATCTCTCACTAAATTTCAAGGTATAAGTGTTCTCCCTGAGTATGCACCGTTGCGAAAGTTCTTTGTGCTGAGATACCACATGATGATCGGGTGTGATAAGCTCTACGTTCAAATACAACGGGTGTAAGACAGTTTTACACACGCAAAATACTCAGGTTAAACTCGACAAGCCTAGCATATACAGATATGTCCTCGGAACACTGCGACCGAAAGGTCGAGCGTGAATCATATACACTAGTAGAAAAAGGGGCAAATTTGAGACACATTAGTGTCGGTTTGATTTTGAGCCGGCACTAATGTGTCCATTTGTGCCGGTTCCAACGGCTAGCCGGCCGCTCTCTTTAGCTCCGGTTCGTGGCGAACTTTTAGCACCGGTTCGTGCCACGAACCGGTACTAAAGAGAGTGGTGGCAGGATGTTGTCAGTCTGGGGCCCCTCCAGCACCTTTAGTACCGGTTCGTGGCACAAACCGGTACTAAAGGTCGTCGTACATAAACCCTTCGTCCACCCGAGCTTGCTCTGTTCTTCCCCTTCCCCTCACTTCCTCTGTTATTCCCCTCTCTTCCTCGAGCTCATCATAAATTTTTCCCAAAATTTGTCAAGATTTGAAGGCCCCCATCCATTCAAATGATCACAAAGGTTAGCAACTTTGTCCTTTCATCTCTCATTGCTAGATTAGCTCTTGCAATGCTTTGTATAGTGATTAATTTGTGAGTTTAGTAATTTGGGAGGAATTATATGTGCTAGTATTTGATTTATATGCAATTTGAGGTCAAAAATAACACTTAGTTTGCATATGTAGGTGTGGTTTACTTAGTGCATTCTAAATCTCCGTCGTAACCACCGTCGATCGCCCGCACCGTCCTGTCGCCGGCACCACCTTGTGGTGAGGCTCTTGTTCATGAATGTTTTACATTACCAAATTGATATTTGTGTGATTTGGATATATAGTTACTCGTATAATTATCTTACCCGTACGTTGTTTGTTATACATAGTGCCATGGTTTTGATATCCGTCCCCGTCGGCCCTCGTCCTTGTTATGATTCGGATGTGGTATATTCTCTTTTAAAACTAGTTGTTGCATTTCGTGTTTATGACAAATTATGCCCATCAAGTTGACATAGATATTTTTATCTAGGAGGTATGTGAACGGGAAATTCCAACCGACCCTATTATCGAGAGGTTAAATTTAGTTGAAAGAGAAAACGAGTAT
>NC_041393.1:429284698-429289598 GCF_002162155.2 Triticum dicoccoides | reverse complement strand
GCATGTTGCCGATGTCGTCGATGATCACAAGATCAAGATGGAGAAAATGAGGTTGAAGATTAGAAAGATTAGAAAATATGCCATTGATAGTGTGGCTTGGTATTATTATGCTGTTGGATCAATTGTTACCTTAGTTGCGATCTTGATCACATTTGTTGTTGCATTTAAATTCTTTAGCTAGAGAGTTATGTGTATGTTGCATTTAATTAAGTGTTGTATATGAACTTTATGTATGAACTTGTATTAATTTGGTCTATTCGGTGTTGTGTAATGAAGATGAGCCGACAATGGATGTATGATGACCGATGCTCTCCCGTGTTCTTTAATGGCGTGCATACTTTTCTGCTTGCCACTGAGGCAAACAAGCGGGCAGATGGTTTTATGCCTTGTCCATGTGCTGGCTGTAAGAATGGTCACAATTACTCTACGTCAAGAACCATTCACGTCCACCTATTTGAGTCCGGTTTCATGCACCACTATAATGTTTGGACCAAGCACGGAGAAATAGGGGTTATGATGGAAGACAATGAAGAAGAAGAGGACGAGGACGGCTATCCTGGCCATGGGTTCCCTGAATACGATGATACAACAATAGGGGAAGAAGTTGAGCCGGCAATGCGCGAAGAAGCTGAAGAAGAGGCATCAGATGAGCCCGCTGATGATCTAGGTCGGGCCATTGCCGATGCAAAGAGAAACTGCACAAGTGATTTGGAGAAGAAGAAGTTGCAGCGCATGTTAGAGGATCACAAGAAATTGTTGTACCTGAATTGCGAAGCTGAGAAAAAAAAGTTGGGCACCACACTGGAATTGCTGCAATGGAAGGCAGAGAATGGTGTATCTGACAAGGGATTTGGAAAGTTGCTGGTAATGATAAAGAATATGCTTCCAAAGGACAACAAATTGCCCGAGAGTACGTATGAGGCAAAGAAGGTTGTCTTCCCTCTAGGATTAGATGTGTAAAAGATACATGCATGCCCTAATGACTGTATCCTCTACCGTGGTGAGTATGAGGATTTGAACGCTTGCCCGGTATGCGGTGCATTACGTTATAAGATCAGTCGCGATGACCCTGGTGATGTCGAGGGCGAGCGCCCCAGGAAGAAGATTCCTGCCAAGGTGATGTGGTATGCTCCTATAATACCATGGTTGAAACGTTTGTTCCAAAACAAAGAGCATGCGAAGGCGATGCGGTGGCACGGAGAAGACCGTAAGAAAGACAGAAAGTTGAGAGTACCCGCTGACGGTTTGCAGTGGAGAAAAATCGAGAGAAAGTACTGGGAGGAGTTTGCAGGTGACCCAAGGAACGTATGGTTTGGTCTAAGCGCAGATGGCATTAATCCTTTTGGGGAGCAGAGAGCAACCATAGCACCTGGCCTGTGACTCTATGTTTGTATAACCTTCCTCCTTGGTTGTGCATGAAGCGGAAGTTCATTATGATGCTAGTGCTCATCCAAGGCCCTAAGCAACCCGGCAACGACATTGATGTGTACCTAAGGCCATTAGTTGAAGAACTATTACAGCTGTGGAATGGAATAGGTGTACATGCGTGGGATGAGCACAGACATGAAGAATTTGACCTAAAGGCGTTGCTATTCATGACCATCAATGATTGGCCTGCTCTCAGTAACCTTTCAGGACAGACAAACAAGGGATACCGCGGATGCACGCACTGTTTGGATGATACCGACAGTATATATTTGGATAGTTGTAGGAAGAATGTGTACCTGGGACATCATCAATTTCTTCCGAGCAGGTATCCCGTAAGAAAGAAAGGCAAGCATTTTAAAGGTAAGGCAGATCACCGGACGAAGCCTCGCCACCGTACTGGTGCTGATGTACATGATATGGTCAAGGATTTGAAGGTAATCTTTGGAAAGGGTCCTGGCGGACAACCTGTTCCGAAGGACGCTGACGGACGCGCACCCATGTGGAAGAAGAAATCTATATTTTGGGACCTGCCATATTGGAAATACCTAGAGGTCCGCTCCGCAATCGACGTGATGCATGTGACAAAGAATCTTTGCGTGACCATGCTTGGCTTTTTGGGCGTGTATGGGAGGACAAAAGATACACCAGAGGCACGGGAGGACCAGCAACGTATGCACGGAAAAGACGGCATACATCAGGGTCAGGCCAGCTACGCTCTTACCAAAGAAGAGAAGGAAATCTTCTTTGAATGCCTGCTCAGCATGAAGGTACCGTGCGTTGAATATAAAGGGAATAATAAATATGGCAGAGAAAAAGTTCCAGAACCTAAAGTCTCATGACTCCCACGTGATTATGACGCAACTCCTTCCGGTTGCATTGAGGGGGCTTCTACCGGAAAACGTTCGATCAGCCATTGTGAAGCTATGTGCATTCCTCAATGCAATCTCTCAGAAGGTAATCGATCCAGAAATCATACCAAGGTTACAGAATGATTTGGTGCAATGTCTTGTCAGTTTCGAGTTGGTGTTCCCACCATCCTTCTTCAACATCATGACGCACGTCCTAGTTCACCTTTGCGAAGAGATTAACGTTTTGGGTCCTGTATTTCTACACAATATGTTCCCCTTTGAGAGGTTCATGGGAGTCTTGAAGAAATATGTTCATAACCGTGCTAGGCCAGAAGGAAGCATCTCGAAGGGCCATGAAAATGAGGAGGTCATTGAGTTTTGTATTGACTTTATTCCTGTCCTTAAGCCGATTGGTGTTCCTGAATCGCGGCATAAGGGTAGACTGGATGGAAAAGGCACACTAGGAGGGCATCAAATAATATGTATGGACGGGCATTCTCTCACTGAAGCACACTACACAGTTCTATAGAATTCCGCCTTGGTGGCTCCGTATATGGAGGATAACACAAGAATTTTCTACACTCCAAACACCCGGAGAAGTCTGACGACTGGATTACACGTGAACAAATGAGGACTTTTGCCGGTTGGTTGCAGAAACGTGCCATGAATGATGGCGATATTCAAAATGACCTGTACTCGCTGTCCCAGTTACCATCTTCAAATATAATGACTTTCAAAGGGTACCAGATAAATGGGAATACATTGTACACGATCGCCCAAGATAAGAAGAGCACCAACCAAAACAGTGGTGTCCGCTTTGATGCAACAACCAACACGGTAAAGGAAACATATTATGGTTACATAGAGGATATAGGGGAACTTAACTATAGAGGTGGTTTGAAGGTCCCTTTGTTTCGGTGCAAATGGGTCAATATGACATGAGGCGGGGTAACGGGAGACCCGCAGTACGGAATGACAACAGTGGATCTCAACAATCTTGCATATGCAGACGAACCATTCGTCCTAGCCAATGATGTGGCGCAGGTTTTTTATGTGAAAGACATGTCTACCAGGTCAAGAAAAAGAAAAGATAAGGAAGCGAATGGATCATACGACGAGCCAAAGCGCCACATAGTTCTTTCAGGGAAAAGAAACATCGTGGGAGTGGATGAAAAGACAGACATGTCAGAAGATTATGAAAAGTTTGATGAAATTGCTCCATTCACAGTGAATATTGACCCGAGCATCCAGTTAAATGATGAAGATTTTCCATGGCTACGGCGCAAAGGGACACACGCGAAGAAAAAGTTTCACACCCAAAGATCTGGGATGTGATCGGCTTCACTATCATCACTTTCTTCTGTGTTTCACACCCAGGAGGGAATCTCTGTAATAGTTAGGGTAGTTATGTGTTTTGGCATTTGAAACGCGAAGAAATTTTATGTGCAAACAAATTCTTTCATGCATTTACTTATTTTTTCCAGCTAAATGACCCTGAAATGGAAAAGCATTTCAAATGAGCTCAGAAAAGGTTGAAAGTTGGCATGGTATCATAATTTCACCCACACAGCATGTGCAAAAAATTAGAGAGGGTTACGGCAAAAACTGGATGCACTTCCTGTACAAAATGGACAATCTCTTTTGAAGTATCAGGGTTTCGGACGAATACTCATCTATTACAAAGGCATTTCATTTTTTACATAACCTAAGCATTACCAAATTGAATATAATGATAAAACACACTAATATTAAGCGTAAGTAAAAATAATCACTGAAAAATCTTTTTTCAAAGTTAAGTTATTCACAAACTAGTGATTCACACAAATTTCAAATAATTCAAAATTTAAAATATTCAAATTTGAAAACTACCGGCACTAACCGAAAGTTTGTAATTTTTTGCACCTAAAGCAAAAATATTCACAAAGAAACTCTAAATATAGCAAAAAACAACTAAAAATAAATAAAGCAAAAAAATTAAGAAAACAAAAAAAACCCGCCTACTAGGCCAAAGCAGCCTGCATACGACTAGAAACACAACCTTTTATTGGGCCAGGATGCAGGCCCGCAAAGGCCCAGTAGGCCCACAGGGCAGCACAGAACAGGTAGGCCCAGTAGGCCTGCTTAGGAGAGGAGCTCGAGAGAGCTACCGCACTGGGGCTTATAAACTAGTGCGGTAGCCCCTCGACTAGCAGGTGGGACTAAAATTGCCGCACAGCACTGCGCCAGCGCACCCCCTTTAGTAACGGGTGGTGGCTGCAACCGGTACTAAAGAGGGGGTCTTTAGTACCGGTTGGTGCTATGACCCGGTACTAAAGGAGGGGTGCTTCCCGCCGCTTGGCCTGGCCAAAACAGACCTTTAGTACCGGTTGTTGGCTCCAACCGGTACTAAAGGTCCATCCTATATATACAACACTTGCAAAAAATTCATTTTCCCTCTCTGTTTCTTCTCTCCGTCAATGACACGCGCCGCCTTCCCTGATCGACGCCGTCGCCGCCCCGGCCGTCCCCGCCCCTCGTCATCCCCCAGCCGTCCCCGTACCCGTCGTCCCCGTCGCCGCGCCCCGCCCCATCGCCGCGCCCCGCCCCGTCATCGCCGGCCCATCCCGTCGTCGCCGCCTCGTCCC
>NC_041393.1:429247984-429284088 GCF_002162155.2 Triticum dicoccoides | reverse complement strand
CGCCTCGTCCCATCGCCCCGTCGTCGCCGGCCCGTCCCATCGCCCCATCGTCGCCGCCCCGTCATCGCCGCCCCGTCGTCGCCTCGCCGGTGAGCTCACCGGCCCGGCCGCCATGTCCACACACACACACACACGCACACACACACTACACACACATTATAGAATTATAGTTATAGAATTTTTTTCTGTTTTTTAGTTATAGAAATGTTAGAAATTATTCTATTTTGTAGTTATAGAAATATTATTAGAAATGTTAGTTATATAGAAATGTTATAATTTTTTTTTCTGTTTTTTAGTTATAGAAATGTTAGTTATATAGAAATGTTATAAATGTTATAAATATTAGAAATGTTATAGAAATGTTAGTTATATAATCAGAAATGTTAGAAATTTTAGAATTAGTTTTAGTTAATTAGATGAAATAGATTAATGTCAAATTGTTAGAATTTGCATATATATAGAATTTTAGTTATCACAATCCAATGATATAAAAAATGTTACTTTTTGCGGGCATATAGTATTTGTTCTCGATGATATGCCCGGCCCGCATCCTCACCGTCGACCCGTTCGCGACGACGTCCTCCTTCAGAGGACCCATGTCCGGGACTGGGCTCCGCTGGGCTGGCACTGGGAGGTGCTACCTGGAGGGGCGCGCCGCTTGGTGAGGAACCCGACCTCGGGTCCCGTCGTCGACCCTGATGTACTTTGGTGGCGTTCACGTGGGCCACATTCGGTGCAGAGGGAGCCGGCGCTGCCGGAGGTGGTGCGTCGCCATGTCAGAGAGGAGGACGAGCACGTGCATCGCTACATGGCTGCTATGGACGTCAGGTTCTCCAATACTTGGCAGGTTCTTTGGGCAGATGACTGGAGATATGATCCTGTGATGGTTCCTTCTCTTTGGGTGTCCATCGCCCGCGCTCCAGGAACCGCGAGTGGCCTAGATTCTTCTATAGTACTCGATCTTTATTAGGTACCTAGCCAGTGATGTATTCAATATATAATATTCGAGACGATGTATTCGAGATTATATATATTAAGAAGATGATGTATTCGAGATTATATATATGAAGACGATGATTCAGTTTTTCCTTATTGATTGAATCCATGCATTGTAATTTGAATACTAAATTGTTTTATATTTCTTCTGTATTAGTTAAGTAAAAGCTATGGCGGACAATACCGGCAGAGAGAGAGAGAGAGGAGGAATTGTTCGACATCATACGCAGCCCTCACAGGCTAGATGATCTGAATGAAGCAGATGACGGCTCCCAATATCTGAACAATACCGGAGAGGGTGATGAAAAGATATTCGATCTCGACGACCGAGCTGATGAAGTCATGAACTATGATTATGATTATGATGACACAGACAATGTTTATGATGACACAGACATTGCTGATCTTCAAATAACAAAGACTACCGGCGAGGTATATTTATATAAGCAGGCATCATGGTGATCATCACATGTTTTTTTATTGAAGATATATTAATGAATCGATCTTTCTTCTTTCAGCCCTCCAGATCGAGCAAATCTGCTTCTACAGATAGCAAGACAAAGCAAGGCCCAGGCAGATTGTTGAAGGATGGTGTAAAGTACAACATCGAATCCACCAAACCTAGTGGCGAACCCCTCACGCCTAAGAACATTGCGAACAAGTGGACTCTTAAGTGCGAAGTTCTTGTAAAGGACAAACTCCCGATCTCCATTCAAGAATGGAAAGAGCCAAAGACTAAACGTCCAGGTGTTACTTGGGTCAACGACAGAGCCAAAAAAGACCTTTGGGATCTGATGGAACATTTCACCCTACCAGATCATTTCACTAAAGCAGATGTGGAGAAAGTCAAGGGCGCTGCTCTTAAGAAGATGGCAATTGCATTCAACACCCACAAGAAAACTGTATGGGCCAACTACCTCGCTGCAGAAAGGAAGACTCCAGAATTCACGGGAACACTGGAGAAGCAAAGAAAACACTGGGACGATTTTGTGACCTTCAAGGATTCAGAATTATCTAAGGAACGACCGATAATAAACAAGGCAATTGCCGCAAAAAAGACGCAGTTCCATAGTCTAGGTCCAGGTGGCTACGCGGTGGGAATGCCTAAGTGGGATAAGTCTGAGCAAGAGATGGAGGATGCAGGGGTCACTCCGGTTACTAGGAGCTGTCCCCCCAGGTGCAGAACTTGGTTCTATGCGCATGGGGGGGGGGGGAGTTGGACCCGAAGACAGGCCTGGTTTCGCAGAAGGCAAATCTAAAAGGAGCCGAACAAAAGATACTTGACGCAATAGAAGAAGCTCGAAGGGGGGTGTTCACGCCCAACAGAGAGAATGACGAGCTTACACGCGCCCTGGGAAATCCTAAACACCCGGGAAGAACACGAGGTAAGGGCGTTATTCCCTGGTATGAGGGCTTTTCAGAATGGAACGAGGAGTACAGGACCCATGCAAGAAAGAAGATGGAGGAGGAGAAGAAGAGGAAGCTGGAGGATGAGCAGAGGAAGCAGGACGCAGAACGCCTTCAAGGCCTAGAAGCAAGGCACGCGGACTTGGCACTCAAATTCCAGCAGTAGCAGTAGCAGATCTACTCACTTAGCCAGGAAAGGGGGTCTCAGCAGCGGCAACAGCAAGCGGATGATCATCCAGCATTGGATAGCACCGTCCCATCCATGCCGAGAAGCAGCGTTGGTTCTGCCCCGGGCGACACACTGCTGGATACATACCCTGTGGATGACATCATAGAGAACACTAACTGTGAGCTACACTCCAAAATGAAGAACATATCCATGAAGGTGGCGGACGGCGTTGCTTTTACAATTACCCCCGAAGCAACCTTCCATTGCATCCCGATTCTAGAGGGCTATGCTCGTGTCTTGGTTGATGAAGTGGTGGACCCATATTCGGGGCTACAACTTGACATTCCTGGAGGTGAAGACGAGCGCACACTGGGAGAGGCCATACATCGTATCATCCCATGGAGAAAGGATTGCATCATCTTTCGAAGTCCACCGACACCGCGTCGTCTGCCGACTCCTCCTTGAAGTCTGCCACCAAGTCAGCAGATTCCCGCTCCTCCAAGTCCACGAACGCGTGAGCCGACTCCTCCTCGAAGTCCGCCACCTCCTCCAAGTCCCCGAATGCGTGAGGTGACTCCTCCGGTTTCAAGTCCGGCACAGCGTCAGGCCACTTCTCCGGTTTCAAGTCCGGCACCGTCTCAGGCCACACCTCCTGCTTCAAGTCCGGCACATTGTCAGGCCACTTCTCCTGCTCCAACTCAGCCACGTCAGCCGTCTCCACCGTCTCAGCAATTGCAGAAGAGACACGCCGCAGCTATGGTGCGTAGCGGTATGAGTCAAGGTAGTTCAGGAAGTACAGGCAGACACAAGCGATATAAATATGGTCCAAGCCTCGCTCCTCTTCCTCAGAGGCCTTACGACATGACCAAGGAGCAAAACACAGCCATAGTGCAGGCCCAAGTGGACGCCCATTTTGCACCGAAACCGGCACCGCCGCCAAGGGAGAAAGTGCCTGAGGAAAAGATTGACCACTTCATTCGTATGGCTAAAGCACCAGCTCCCAAGCATGTTGACTCAGACTATGAGCGCCAAATCAGGAAGTCACATCGAGCACGACTACAGAAGGAAGCGAGCTCGAGCTTGAGCTCGAGCCAACAAGCAGCGAGCAAAAAATGCGGGAAAACTGTTCCCCAGCTGGTTGAACAGGCGGCGCAATCGATCCCCCCACTTGTTGTGCCAACAACACATGAGAAGAGGCCGCGCACCCAATATTATTGTGGGCAAACCATTAACGTTCCCCAGCTAGGCGATGTGGTAATAACGGAGGAGCATATAATGCAGGCTGAAATGCTCAAGATCTCTGTTGGACAACTCCTCGAAATTGAGCCCATGTCTCCGCTTAGAGAGGACGAAATCAAACGGAAATATGTCCAGGGCCAAGCTTTGGTCGAGCCAGACAAGGTCAAGAACCTCCCAACAAGAATGTATGAATTGCATCAATGGTACATGACCATTACCAATATTTCCAATCGAGAGTCCCTCATGGTGAATCTCAAGGCGGAGCATTACTTCCATGAGAAAGCTCTGTGCGTTGAGTATTCAGAACTGTTTCAGTTGTACAATCAAGACGCACTCGACAAATCTATCGTCAGTTGCTATTGTCTGTAAGTGATTTCTTTCTGTAATTTATGATCAATCATTACATGTAATTATCCTCACTATATTCTTTTCTGTGGTATTATATGCAGGATGAAGATGTATGAAATGAAAAAATCTGGACGCTATGGCATTGGGTTCATTGACCCAAATACCATTAATGAGTACACATGGAATCTTGCAACTTCTCAAGCAAGTGTAGAGGAAATCATGCTAGAGTTCTTGAAGCGCCTCAATACCAATGAAGATATACTACTTCATTACAACTTCCTGTGAGTCACACTGTCTTGTCATACAAATTCTGTTTTTGCTTACTAGCTAGCTAGATGTTAATAATTAAGTGTATACGGTTTAGGATAGTTGATTAATTTTATGCACATGCCCGCTTAATTAAGACATGCAAACGTGTGTGCATGCAGTTTCCACTGGATCTTGTTAGACATTAAAGTTGACAAAGGAACAGTTGAAGTACTGGACTTACTACTTAAAGAAGATAAAGACTACACCATCATGAAGGGGATAGTCAACAGGTAATTTCAATCATTATTAACTATATCTTGGCCTATTATTAGTTCGTCATTTCCTGATATGAACTATTTAATGACCCCTTTATTAATTTTGTTTGCTACCATCTCTTTATTAAGTAGTACTAGCTAGCTACCATCTCTTTAATTATTGTTTCAATACCATTAATTAATTATCATGCTTGATTAATCATTATCTGATTCAATTCCATTCTCATAGAGGCCCTGAAGCAAGCACCGGGGAATGATCTGTGTGCATTCTATGTTTGCGAGAACATTCGTATGATGGCGTCCGAAAGGAGCAGATCTCAAAGACAGGACTGGGTACGTTTGTCAGAACACTATTCACACCATTATCGATATCTTGTCACACAACTAATACACATGCATATTGATCTCCTTCTTAACAGTTCAGAGAGGTGCGGGATAAGCTCCTACCAGCGGACCGCATACTAGCACTTCAAGAGGAAATAGCCGGATTTTTGCTCGACCAGGTCATAGATCCCAAAGGAGAATACTATTACCCGCTACCGCCCCCATGAACCACTTGTCATTGTGCTCCGAAGGCACCAAGGCAACATGTAGGAGAAATTGTATATGTATATACATGTGTATGTGTGAATAATTAATGATGTTGGTTGTGAGACATTCGATGATATATATTTATATATATGCGGTTCTACGTACGAGAAAATCTATTTATATATATGCATAACGTGTACAATTTGTAGTATCATGAAATACCAGCAAACAAAAAAGAATTAAATGGAAAATAAAGCCAAACCCCCCCCCCCCAAACATTTAGTACCGGTTGGTAAGGTGTTACCAACCGGTACTAATGTCCTACACGCACCCGGGCCTGGCTCATGCCACGTGGTGACACTTTAGCGCCGGTTCGTGACGAACCGGTACTAAAGGGGGGACCTTTAGTCCCCACTCTTTAGTGTCGGTTGCCGAACTGGCACTAAAGGCCGTTATGAACTGGCACTAAAGGCCGGTTCTGCACTAGTGATAGTAGATATGATCAACATAGTAATGTTCACCATTGAAAACTACTCCATCTCACGTGATGATCGGACATGGTTTAGTTGATTTGGATCACGTGATCACTTAGATGATTAGAGGGATGTCTATCTAAGTGGGAGTTCTTAAGTAATATGATTAATTGAACTTTAATTTATCATGAACTTAGTCCTGATAGTATTTTGCAAAAAATGTTGTAGATCGATAGCTCGCGTTGTTGCTTCCCTATGTTTTATATGTGTTCTTAGAGAAAACTAAGTTGAAAGATGATAGTAGAAATGATGCGGATTGGGTCCACGATCTGAGGTTTATCCTCATTGCTGCACAGAAGAATTATGTCCTTGATGCACCGCTAGGTGACAGACCAATTGCAGGAGCAGATGCAGACGTTATGAACCTTTGGCTAGCTCAATATGATGACTACTTGATAGTTTAGTGCACCATGCTTAAACGGCTTAGAATCGGGACTTCAAAGATGTTTTGAACGTCATGGACCATATGAGATGTTCCAATAGTTGAAGTTAATATTTCAAGCAAATACCGAGTTGAGAGATATGAAGTCTCCAACAAGTTCTATAGCTAAAAGATGGAGGAGAATTGCTCAACTAGTGAGCATGTGCTCAGATTGTCTGGGTACTACAATCTCTTGAATCAAGCGGGAGTTAATCTTCCAGATAAGATAGTGATTGACCGAGTTCTCTAGTCACCATCACCAAGTTAGTAGAACTTCGCGATGAACTATAGTATGCAAGGGATGACGAAAACGATTCCCAAGCTCTTCGTGATGCTGAAATCGATGAAGGTAGAAATCAAGAAAGAGCATGAAGTGTTGATGATTGACAAGACCACTAGTTTCAAGAAAAGGGCAAAGGGAAAGAAAGGGAACTTCAAGTAGAATGGCAAGCAAGTTGTCACTCCCGCGAAGAAGCCCAAAGCTGGACCAAAGCCTGAAACTAAGTGCTTCTACTACAAAGGAAATGGTCACTGGAAGTGGAAATGCCCTGAATATTTGGTAGAAAAGAAGGATGGCAAAGTGAACAAGGGTATATTTGATATACAGGTTATTGATGTGTACCTTACTAGTGTTTATAGTAACCCCTGGGTATTTGATACTTGTTCGGTTGCTAAGATTAGTAACTCGAAACAGGAGTTACAGAATAAACATAGACTAGTTGAGAGTGAAGTGACGATGTGTGTTGGAAGTGGTTCCAAGATTGATATGATCATCATCGAACACTCCCTATATTTTTGAGATTAGTGTTGAAACTAAATAAGTGTTATTTGGTGTTTGTCTTGAGCATAAATATGATTAGATCATGTTTATTGTCATACGATTATTCATCTAAGATAGAGAATAAATTGTTATTCTGTTTACATGAATAAAACCTTCTATGGTCATACACCCAATGTTGATGGTTTATTGAATCTTGATCATGGTGATACACATATTCATAATATTGATGCCAAAAGATGCAAAGTTGATAATGATAGTGCAACATATTTGTGGCACTGCCATTTGGGTCATATTGGTGTAAAGCGCATGAAGAAACTTCATAAAGATGGACTTTTGGAATCACTTGATTATGAATCATTTGATGCTTGTGAACCGTGCCTTTTGGGCAAGATGACTAAAACTCCGTTCTCCGGAACAATGGAACGAGCTACTGACTTGTTGGAAATAATACATACCGATGTATGCGGTCCAATGAGTGTTGACGCTCGTGGAGGGTATCATTATTTTTCTGACCTTCATAGATGATTTGAGCAGATATGATTATGTCTACTTAATGGAGCATAAGTCTGAAACATTTGAAAAGTTCAAAGAATTTCAGAGTGAAGTGGACAATCATCGTAACAAGAAAGTAAAGTTTCTACAATCTGATCGTAGAGGAGATTATTTGAGTTACGAATTTGGCCTTCATTTAAAAACAATGTGGAATAGTCTCACAGCTCACGCCACATGGAACACCATAGCGTAATGGTGTGTCCGAACGTCGTAACCGCACTTTATTGGATATGGTGCGATCTATGATGTGTCTTACCAATTTACCACTATCGTTTTGGGGTTATGCATTAGAGACAACTGCATTCACTTTAAATAGGGCACCATCAAAATCCGTTGAGACGATGCCTTATGAACTATGGGTTGGCAAGAAACCAAAGTTGTCGTTTCTTAAAGTTTGGGGCTGCAATGATTATGTGAAAAAGTTTCAGCCTGATAAGCTCGAACCCAAATCGTAGAAGTGTGTCTTCATAGAATACCCAAAGGAAACTGTTGGGTACACCTTCTATCACAGATCCGAAGGCAAGATATTCGTTGCTAAGATGGATCCTTTCTAGAGAAGGAGTTTCTCTCGAAAGTAGTGAGTGGGAGGAAAGTAGATCTTGATAAGGTAATTGTACCTTCTCCCGAATTGGAAAGTAGTTCATCACAGAAATCAGTTCCAGTGATTCCTACACCAACTAGTGAGGAAGCTAATGATGATGATCATGGAACTTCAGATTAAGTTACTACAGAACCTCGTAGGTCTTCCAAAGTATAGTCCGCACCAGAGTGGTACGGTAATCCTGTTCTGGAAGTCATGTTACTAGACCATGATGAACCTACGAACTATGAGGAAGCGACGATGATCCCAGATTCCACGAAATGACTTGAGGCCATGAAATCTGAGATGGGATCCATGTATGAGAACGAAGTGTGGAATTTAGTGGAGTTGCCCGATGATCGGCAAGCCATATTGTATAAATGGATCTTCAAGAGGAAGACAGATGCTGATAGTAGTGTTGCTATCTACAAAGCTCGACTTGTCGCAAATTTTTTTCGACAAGTTCAAGGTGTTGAATACAATGAGATTTTCTCACTCGTATCGATGCTTAAGTCTGTCCGAATCATATTAGCAATTGCCACATTTTATGAAATCTGACAAATGGATGTCAAAAACTGCATTCCTTAATAGATTTATTAAAGAAGAGCTGTATATGATGCAACCAGAAGGTTTTGTCAATCCTAAAGGTGCTAACAAAGTGTGCAAGCTCGAGTGATCCATCTATGGACTGGTGCAAGCATCTCGGAGTTGGAATATACGCTTTGATGAGTTGATCAAAGCATATAGTTTTATATAGACTTTTGGAGAAGCCTATATTTACAAGAAAGTGAGTGGGAGCTCTGTAGCATTTCTAAAACTATATGTAGATGACATATTGTTGATTGGAAATGATATATAAATTATAGATAGCATAAAAGGATACTTGAATAAGAGTTTTTCAAAGAAAGACCTCGGTGAAGCTTCTTACACATTGAGCATCAAGATCTATAGAGATAGATCAAGACGCTTGATAAGATTTTTCAATGAGTACATACCTTGATAAGATTTTGAAGTAGTTCAAAATGGAACAGTCAAAGAAGGAGTTCTTGCCTGTGTTGCAAGGTGTGAAGTTGAGTAAGACTCAAAACCCGACCATGGCAAAAAATAGAAAGAATGAAAAGTCCCTCCCTATGCCTCAGTCATAGGTTCTATAAAGTATGCTATGTTGTGTACCAAGACCTATTGTATACCTTGCTCTGAGTTTGGCAAGGGAGTACAATTTTGATCTAGGAGTAGATCACTGGACAGCGGTCAAAAATATCCTTAGTATGGACTAAGGAAATATTTCTCAATAACGGAAGTGATAAAAGAGCTCGTCGTAAAAAGTTACAATGATGCAAGCTTTTACACCAATCCAGATGACCCTAAGTCTCAATCTGGATACATATTGAAAGTAGGAGCAATTAGCTAGAGTAGCTCTGTGCAGAGCATTGTAGACATAGAATATTTGCAAAATACATACAGCTCTGAATGTGACATACCCGTTTACTAAACTTCTCTCATGAGCAAAACATGATCATACCTTAGTACTCTTTGGGTGTTAATCGCATAGCGATGTGAACTAGATTATTGACTCTAGTAAACCCTTTGGGTGTTGATCACATGACGATGTGAACTATGGGTATTAATCACATATAGATGTGAATATTGGTGTTAAATCACATGGCGATGTGAACTAGATTATTGACTCTAGTGCAAGTGGGAGACCGAAGGAAATATGCCCTAGAGGCAATAATAAGGTTATTATCTATTTCCTTATTTCATGATAAATGTTTATTGTTCGTGCTAGAATTTTATTAACCGAAAACGTAATACATGCGTGAATACATAGACAAACATAGTGTCACTAGTATGCCTCTACTTGACTAGCTCGTTGAATCAAAGATGGTTAAGTGTCCTAGCCATAGACATGAGTTGTCATTTGATTAACGGGATCACATCATTAGAGAATGATGTGATTGACTTGACCCATTCTGTTAGCTTAGCACTTGATCCTTTAGTATGTTTCTATTGCTTTCTTCATGACTTATATATGTTCCTATGACTATGAGATTATGCAACTCCCATTTACCGGAGGAACACTTTGTGTGCTACCAAATGTCACAACGTAACTGGGTGATTATAAAGGTGCTCTACAGGTGTCTCCGAAGGTACTTGTTGAGTTGGCATATTTCGAGATTAGGATTTATCACTCTGATTATCGGAGAGGTATCTCTGGGCCCTCTCGGTAATGCACATCACTATAAGCCTTGCAAGCAATGTGGCTAATGAGTTAGTTGCGGGATGATGCATTATGGAACGAGTAAAGAGACTTGCCGGTAACCAGATTGAACTAGGTATTGAGATACCGATGATCGAATCTCGGGCAAGTAACATACCGATGACAAAGGGAACAATGTATGTTGTTATGCGGTTTGACCGATAAAGATCTTCGTAGAATATGTAGGAGCCAATATGAGCATCCAGGTTCCGCTATTGGTTATTGACCGGAGACGTGTCTCGGTCATGTCTACATAGTTCTCGAACCCATAGGGTCCGCATGCTTAAAGTTTG
The DNA here is from genome assembly GCF_002162155.2 of Triticum dicoccoides. Classification (NCBI taxonomy): domain Eukaryota; kingdom Viridiplantae; phylum Streptophyta; class Magnoliopsida; order Poales; family Poaceae; genus Triticum; species Triticum dicoccoides. The sequence goes on along the minus strand of NC_041393.1, from coordinate 429,273,454 downwards.
GTGACGATCGGTATTATGAGTTTTTGTGTTTTGATGTACCGAAGATAGTTCGGAGTCCTGAATATGATCATGGACATGACGAGGAGTCTCGAAATGGTCGAGACATAAAGATCGATATATTGGACGACTATATTCGGACACCAGAAGTGTTTCGGGTAGTTTCGAAGAAAACTGGAGTGCCGGAGGGGTTACCGGAACCCCCCGGGGGAATATTGGGCCTTAGTGGGCTTTAGGGGAGAGAGAGGGCAACAGCCCAGGAGGTGGCACGCCCCCTACCATGAGGGGTCCGAATTGGACTAGGGGAGGGGGCGCACGCCCCCTTTTTCCTTCTCCTCTTTCCCTCTCTTTCCTTCCCCCTTCCCTCTTCCTAGTTGGACTAGGAAAGGGGAGTCCTACTCCTACTAGGAGGAGGCTCCCCCCTCCTCGGCGCGCCCCAAAAGGCTGGCCGGCCTCCCCCCTGCTCCTTTATATACGGGGGCAGGAGGGCACCTCTAGACACAACAATTGATCTCTTGATCTCTTATCCGTGTAATATCGTCGCATCATCATCACCATCATCATGCCGTCGTGCTGACGGAACTCTCCCGCAAAGCTCTGCTGGACCGGAGTTCGTGGGCGTCATCGGGCTGAACGTGTGCTGAACTCGGAGGTTTCGTACGTTCAGTACTTGATCGGTCAGATCATGAAGACGTACGACTACATCAACCACATTGTGCTAACGCTTCCGCTTTCGCTCTACGACGGTACATGGACAACATTCTCCCCTCTCGTTGCTATGCATCACCATGATCTTGCGTGTGCATAGGAAATTTTTTGAAGTTACTATGTTCCCCAACACTCTCTGTGTAGGGCAATGCAATCCATGCTTCCATTGGGAACAAACTATCAATAAATTTAAAGCGAAAAATAAAGAGGACTCCGTCTACATAATTAAGACCTTCAAAGTTTGAGAGTATGAAAATTACCGACCATTGAAGAACAATCTCAAATTCAGTTTTTCTTTTTGATACAACAGTGATGGAAGTGGATAAAGAAAAATCAAAGTATTTGGACTAACACTTCAAATTTTGCTGATAGTGATACCTTGGAGAGTAGGGTGAATACTGATAAACAGTGCTCAGGTATGACCAGACTCCATACCAAAGCATTGATCAATTAGATCTATAAACATGATTTGATTACTACAATGGAACAAATAGAGCGAGTACAAAAAAATAAAGGGACGAGCATTCTTCAAACTTCAAACACACATGAGATTGAATTTGTTAATCTAAACTGTGGAAAAGATGGTGTGGCTACCAGTGTATGTATGTGTGACTTAAGCATGGCATTGGGAAGCATCTTTAGTATCAAATGTGACCATCAGGACATATCTGCTCACCAGTCACCGGTGAAATTAGTGCTAAGTAGACAACTTGGGATCCTTGTCAGTAGTTAATGATGATAATTAGTGCTGGCAGGCATGGTTGACATGGACAACCTAATGGGATACCTATTATCAGGTTAACCAATACTCAGGATGCTAAAGTTGGTTCATTGTTCAGGGATGGTTACCACTAATAAATACTAAAATGTGCTTCATGAAATGTGGAAGTATTTGATTCCAGTAGATAAAAGAGATCAAAAGCATCTTTCCGGTTGATATTTACGCCTTTCCTCGATATGGCATCCGATTTGGCCCCATGCATAAGGTTCTATAGCACTGTGATGAACTGATGATAGGTCTCTATGCTTTATAACGCTGTGATGATAGGTCTCTATACTGTGATGATAGAGTTAAAGGAAATAACTCTGAACAGAACATCCACCAATCCAATGGAACTGATATATTACCAGGATATATTCTTGTCATCTCTTTTTTATCATTCCAGCTACCAAACATCTGTGATACATGACAAGTACAGTGGAAATCTGAGATTAGATTAGCATGTACGTACACTTCCCTGAACAAAAGCCAGTTCATTTGGAGAGACTGAAATTCAGTGTTGATTTGCCATATACAAACACAATGTTTGCTTACAAAAGGAAAGTAGCGATTGCTAACACTACTAGGGAAAAGCCTATACACAGAATCTTCTCAGCAGCCCGCTTTAAAATAAGGCGCTGCTGCTAATTAGCAGCAGCGTGCTCAGGAGTAACTCGCTGCTGAAACAAATATAGCAGTAGCGCGCCCGCTCAAAGACGCGCTACTACTATAATTCCCACGAGGCCGCCGTGAGGCTAGTTATAGCAGCAACGCGTTATAACGACGGGCGCTACTGCTATGTAGCATAGTAGCAGCGCATTTCTCCAATAAGCGCTACTGCTAAGTTTACTACAAAAATTTAGTCCCACCTCGCTCGCGAAGAGAGTTTCTACCACCTTAAATATGTTACTTCTCAAACTTTGACAAGCACTTGGTCTTCATTGAACTCTATGTGTAGAATTTGTGGCTGCAATATGAGTCTTCACCTGTTCCTAAACCGGTGAGGACTCATATTGACAAATTAGATTGTACACAAAAAGATCGTTGATGATCAATGTATTTTTGATATATTGAACAAAGTCTATTTTTACATGCCAACACATAGCAGTAGCGCTTTATTGTGAAAGGCACTACTGCTAGATAGCTAGCAGTAGCGTCTTTTCCTACAGCGCGCTACTGCTAAGCCATTCATCTCCCGCCCCCATCTCCTCTATCCGATCCACTCACACATTCACACACTCACTGGATCCCCTCTCAATCCCCCGCGCCGGTCCACCCCCGTCGCCCCTCCTCCATCTGCGCCGCCGTCATCTCCTCCTCCTTGCTGGACTCGGTACCGGCCTCCTCCTCCGTCCTCCCTCTCCTCTCGCTGCTGGCCGGCCCCTCCTCGCTCCGCCTTCCTCCTCCGTCCTCCCTCCACTGGCCGCGCCGGCCGGCCCCTCCTTGCTCTGCCTTCCTCCTCCATCCTACTCTCTTCTCCCTCCTCGAGTCGCCCCTCCTTCTCCCTCCTGCCCGCTACATTTTGATTTAGTAGGCTAGTTCATATGCAACATTTTGATTTAGTTGATATGATTTAGTTGATTTAGTAGGCTAGTTGATTTAGTTGACTTAGAACATTTTGATTTAGTTGATTTAGTAGGCTAGTTCGTTTAGTTGATTTAGTTGACTTAGAACATTTTGATTTAGTTGATTTAGTAGGCTAGTTCATTTAGTTGATTTAGAACATTTTGATTTAGTTGATATAGTAGGCTAGTTGATTTAGTTGATTTAGAACATTTTGATTTAGTTGATTTAGTAGGCTAGTTGATTTAGTTGACTTAGAACATTTTGATTTAGTTGATTTAGTAGGCTAGTTCATATTCAACATTTTGATTTAGTTGATATGATTTAGTTGATTTAGTAGGCTAGTTGATTTAGTTGACTTAGAACATTTTGATTTAGTTGATTTAGTAGGCTAGTTGATTTAGTTGATTTAGAACATTTTGATTTAGTTGATTTAGTAGGCTAGTTGATTTAGTTGACTCAGAACATTTTGATTTAGTTGATCGTTAATCCTTTGCTCATATTGCTTTAGGAAAAATGGCGCCACCACCTGTTGGAAATATGCCCTAGAGGCAATAATAAAAGTATTATTATATTTCAATGTTCATGATAATTGTCTTTTTGTTCATGCTATAACTGTATTATCCGGAAATCGTAATACACGTGTGAACACTTAGACCACAAATGTCCCTGGTGAGCCTCTAGTAGACTAGCTCGTTGTGATCAACAGATAGTCATGGTTTCCTGACTATGGACATTGGATGTCGTTGATAACGGGATCACATCATTAGGAGAATGATGTGATGGACAAGACCCAATCCTAAGCATAGCATAAAAGATCGTATAGTTCGTTTGCTAGAAGCTTTGCCAATGTCAAGTATCACTTCCTTCGACCATGAGATCGTGTAACTCCTGGTTACCGTAGGAGTGCCTTGGGTGTATCAAACGTCACAACGTAACTGGGTGACTATAAAGGTGCATTACAGGTATCTCCGAAAGTATCTCTTGGGTTGACACGGATCGAGACTGGGATTTGTCACTCCGTATGACGGAGAGGTATCTCTGGGCCCACTCGGTAATGCATCATCATAATGAGCTCAAGGTGACCAAGGTGTTGGCCACGGGATCATGCATTATGGTACGAGTAAAGTGACTTGCCGGTAACGAGACTGAACAAGGTATTGGGATACCGACGATCGAGTCTCGGGCAAGTAACGTACCGATTGACAAAGGGAATTGCATACAGGGTTTTGATCGAATCCTCGACATCGTGGTTCAACCGATGAAATCATCGAGGAGCATGTGGGAGCCAACATGGGTATCCAGACCCCGCTGTTGGTTATTGCCTGAGAGTCGTCTCGGTCATGTCTGCGTGTCTCCCGAACCCGTAGGGTCTACACACTTAAGGTTCGGTGACGCTAGGGTTATTAGGAAGACTAGTATGTGACTACCGAATGTTGTTCGGAGTCCCGGATGAGATCCCGGACGTCACGAGGAGTTCCAGAAGGGTCCGGAGGTAAAGATTTATATATGGGAAGTTGTGAAAGGGACACCGGAAAGTTTCGGGGGCATACCGGTATTGTGCCGGGGCCACCGGAAGGGTTCCGGGGGTCCACCGGGAGGGGCCACCCCTCCCGGGGGGCCACTTGGGCTGCGTGGGGAGGTGACCAGCCCCTGGTGGGCTTGGCGCACCCCCTCCCCTGGGCCCTTGCGCCTAGGGTTGAGGGGGGAACCCTAGAGGGGGCGCCCCCCTTGCTTGGGGGGCAAGTCCCCCCTCCCCTTGGCCGCCGCCCCCCTCTAGATGGGATCTAGAGGGGCCGACCCCCTTCTCCCTTCCCCCTATAAATAGAGGGGTGAGGGGAGGGCAGCCACACCAAAGCCAAGGCGCAGCCCTCCCCTCCCCAACACCTCTCCTCCTCCGTTGTGCGCTCGGCGAAGCCCTGTCGGAGTACTGCTTCTCCACCATCACCACGCCGTCGTGCTGCCGGTGGAGCTGTCTTCCTCAACCTCTCCTTACTCCTTGCTGGATCAAGACAGAGGAGACATCGCTCGTTCCGTACGTGTGTTGAACGCGGAGGTGTTGTCCGTTCAGCACTTGGACATCGGTGATCTGAATCACATTCGAGTATGACTCCATCATCACCTTGCAAGCTTCCGCACGCGATCTACAAGTGGTATGTAGATGCAAACTCTCTCCCTAGACTCGTTGCTTAGATGAACTCATAGATGGATCTTGGTGAAGTCGTAGGAAAAATTTTAATTTTCTGCAACGTTCCCCATCAGTGGCATCATGAGCTAGGTCTATGCGTAGTTCTCTAATGCACGAGTAGAACACAATTTGTTGTGGGCGTTGATCTTGTCAACTTACTTGCCTCTACTAGTCTTTTCTTGCTTCAACGGTATTGTGGGATGAAGCGGCCCGGACCAACCTTACACGTACGCTTACGTGAGACCGGTTCCACCGATTGACATGCACTAGTTGCATAAGGTGGCTGGCGGGTGTCTGTCTCTCCCACTTTAGTTGGAGCGGATTCGATGAACAGGGCCCTTATGAAGGGTAAATAGAAGTTGACAAAATCACGTTGTGGTGTTTTCGTAGGTAAGAAAACGTTCTTGCTAGAACCCAATCGCAGCCACGTAAAAGATGCAACAACAATTAGAGGACGTCTAACTTGTTTTTGCAGCGATTGATCATGTGATGTGATATGGCCAGAAGTTGTGATGAATGATGAATTGTGATGTATGAGATCATGTTCTTGTAATAGGATTCACGACTTGCATGTCGATGAGTATGACAACCGGCAGGAGCCATAGGAGTTGTCTTTATTTTTTGTATGACCTGCGTGTCATTGAAGAACGCCATGTAAACTACTTTACTTCATTACTAAACGCGTTAGTCATAGAAGTAGAAGTAGTCGTTGGCGTGACAACTTCATGAAGACACGATGATGGAGATCATGATGATGGAGATCATGGTGTCAAGCCGGTGACAAGATGATCATGGAGCCCCGAAGATGGAGATCAATGGAGCTTTATGATATTGGCCATATCATGTCACAACTATATAATTGCATGTGATGTTTATTATGTTTATGCATCTTGTTTACTTAGGACGACTGTAGTAAATAAGATGATCCCTTACAAAATTTCAAGAAGTGTTCTCCCCTAACTGTGCACCGTTGCTACAGTTCGTCGCTTCTAAGCACCACGTGATGATCGGGTGTGATGGATTCTTACGTTCACATACAACGGGTGTAAGACAGTTTTACACAGCGAAAACACTTAGGGTTAACTTGACGAGCCTAGCATGTGCAGACATGGCCTCGGAACACGGAGACCGAAAGGTCGAACACGAGTCGTATGGAAGATACGATCAACATGAAGATGTTCACCGACGATGACTAGTCCGTCTCACGTGATGATCGGACACGGGCTAGTCGACTCGGATCGTGTAACACTTAGATGACTAGAGGGATGTCTAATCTAAGTGGGAGTTCATAATTTTGATTAGAACTTTATTATCATGAACTTAGTCTAAAACCTTTGCAAATATGTCTTGTAGATCAATGGCCAACGCTAATGTCAACATGAACTTCAACGCGTTCCTAGAGAAAACCAAGCTGAAAGATGATGGCAGCAACTATACGGACTGGGTCCGGAACCTGAGGATCATCCTCATAGCTGCCAGAAAGCAATATGTCCTAGAAGGACCGCTAGGTGACGCTCCCGTCCCAGAGAACCAAGACGTTATGAACGCTTGGCAAGCTCGTGCTGATGATTACTCCCTCGTTCAGTGCGGCATGCTTTACAGCTTAGAATCGGGGCTCCAAAAGCGTTTTGAGCATCACGGAGCATATGAGATGTTCGAAGAGCTGAAACTAGTTTTGCAAGCTCATGCCTGGGTCGAGAGATATGATGTCTCCGACAAGTTCTACAGTTGTAAGATGGAGGAAAACAGTTCTGTCAGTGAACACATCCTGAAGATGTCTGGGTTGCACAACCGTATGACCCAGCTGAACATTAACCTCCCAGATGAGGCGGTCATTGACAGAATCCTCCAGTCGCTCCCACCAAGCTACAAGAGCTTTGTGATGAACTACAACATGCAGGGGATGGTAAAGACCATTCCTGAAGTGTTCTCGATGCTGAAGTCAGCAGAGGCTGAAATCAAGAAAGAACATCAAGTGTTGATGGTCAATAAGACCACTAAGTTCAAGAAGGGCAAGGGTAAGAAGAACTTCAAGAAGGACGGCAAAGATGTTGCCGCGCCCGGTAAGCTTGTTGCCGGGAAGAAGTCAAAGAATGGACCCAAGCCTGAGACTGAGTGCTTTTATTGCAAGGGGAAGGGTCACTGGAAGCGGAACTGCCCCAAATACTTAGCGGATAAGAAGGCCGGCAACACCAAAGGTATATTTGATATACATGTAATTGATGTGTACCTTACCAGTACTCGTAGTAACTCCTGGGTATTTGATACCGGTGCCGTTGCTCATATTTGTAACTCACAGCAGGAGCTGCGGAATAAACGGAGACTGGCGAAGGACGAGGTGACGATGCGCGTCGGGAATGGTTCCAGGGTCGATGTGATCGCCGTCGGCACGCTGCCTCTACATTTACCTACGGGATTAGTTTTGAATCTTAATAATTGTTATTTAGTGCCATGTTTGAGCATGAACATTGTATCTGGATCTCGTTTAATACGAGATGGCTACTCATTTAAGTCTGAGAATAATGGTTGTTCGATTTATATGAGAGATATGTTTTATGGTCATGCTCCGATGGTCAATGGTTTATTCTTAATGAATCTCGAGCGTAATGTTATACATGTTCATAGTGTGGATGCCAAAAGATGTAAAGTTGATAACGATAGTCCCACATACTTGTGGCACTGCCGCCTTGGTCACATTGGTGTCAAGCGCATGAAGAAGCTCCATGCTGATGGACTTTTAGAGTCTCTTGATTATGAATCGTTTGACACATGCGAACCATGCCTCTTAGGCAAAATGACCAAGACTCCGTTCTCCGGAACAATGGAGCGAGCAACCAACTTGTTGGAAATCATACATACCGATGTGTGTGGTCCAATGAGCGTTGAGGCTCGCGGAGGATATCGTTATGTTCTCACTCTCACTGATGACTTAAGTAGATATGGGTATGTATACTAAATGAAACACAAGTCTGAGACCTTTGAAAAGTTCAAGGAATTTCAGAGTGAGGTAGAGAATCAACGTGACCGAAAGATAAAGTTCTTACGATCAGATCGTGGAGGAGAATACTTAAGTCACGAATTTGGTACACACTTAAGAAAATGTGGAATCGTTTCACAACTCACGCCGCCTGGAACACCTCAGCGAAACGGTGTGTCCGAACATCGTAACCGCACTCTATTGGATATGGTGCGGTCTATGATGTCTCTTACCGATTTACCGCTATCATTTTGGGGATACGCTCTAGAGACAGCTACATTCACTTTAAATAGGGCACCGTCTAAATCCGTTGAGACGACACCGTATGAATTATGGTTTGGGAAGAAACCTAAGCTGTCGTTTCTAAAAGTTTGGGGATGCGATGCTTATGTCAAGAAACTTCAACCTGAAAAGCTCTAACCCAAGTCGGAAAAATGCGTATTCATAGGATACCCTAAGGAAACTGTCGGGTATACCTTCTACTTAAGATCCGAAGGCAAGATCTTTGTTGCCAAGAACGGATGCTTTCTGGAAAAAGAGTTTCTCTCGAAAGAAGTAAGTGGGAGGAAAGTAGAACTCGATGAAGTACTACCTCTCGAACGGGAAAGTGGTGCAGCGCAGGAAACCGTTCCTATGATGCCCACACCAACTGAAGAGGAAAACAATGATGATGATCAAGGTACTTCGGATCAAGTTACTACTGAACTTCGAAGGTCCACGAGGACACGTTCCGCACTAGAGTGGTACGGCAACCCTGTCATGGAAATCATGTTGTTAGACAACAATGAACCTTCGAACTATGAAGAAGCGATGGCGGGCCCGGAATCCAACAAATGGCTTCAAGCCATGAAATCCGAGATAGAATCCATGTATGAAAACAAAGTATGGACTTTGACAGACTTGCCTGATGATCGGCAAGCGATAGAAAATAAATGGATTTATAAGAAGAAGACGGACGCGGATGGTAATGTTACCATCTATAAAGCTCGACTTGTCGCTAAGGGTTATCGACAAGTTCAAGGGATTGACTACGACGAGACATTCTCTCCCGTAGCGAAGCTGAAGTCCGTCCGAATCATGTTAGCAATTGCCGCATACTATGATTATGAGATATGGCAGATGGACGTCAAAACGGCATTCCTTAACGGACATCTTAAGGAAGAGCTGTATATGATGCAGCCGGAAGGTTTTGTCGATCCTCAGAACGCTAACAAAGTATGCAAGCTCCAGCGATCCATTTATGGACTGGTGCAAGCATCTCGGAGTTGGAACATTTGCTTTGATGAGATGATCAAAGCGTTTGGGTTTATGCAGACTTATGGAGAAGCCTGCGTTTACAAGAAAGTGAGTGGGAGATCTGTAGCATTTCTCATATTATATGTAGATGACATACTCTTGATGGGAAATGATACGAAATTTCTGGACAGCATTAAGGCCTACTTGAACAAGTGTTTTTCAATGAAGGACCTTGGAGAAGCTGCTTATATATTAGGCATCAAAATCTATAGAGATAGATCGAGACGCCTCATAGGTCTTTCACAAAGCACATACCTTGATAAGATTTTGAAGAGGTTCAAAATGGATCAGTCCAAGAAGGGGTTCTTGCCTATGTTACAAGGTGTGAGATTGAGCTCGGCTCAGTCACCGACCACGGCAAAAGATAAAGAAGAGATGAGTGTCATCCCCTATGCTTCAGCCATAGGATCTATTATGTATGCCATGCTGTGTACCAGACCCGATGTAAACCTTGCCGTAAGTTTGGTTGCGAGATACCAAAGTAATCCCGGCAAGGAACACTGGACAGCGGTCAAGAATATCCTAAAGTACCTGAAAAGGACGAAGGACATGTTTCTCATTTATGGAGGAGACGGAGAGCTCGTCGTAAAGGGTTACGTCGACGCTAGCTTCGACTCATATCTGGATGACTCTAAGTCGCAAACCGGATACGTGTATATGTTGAATGGTGGAGCAGTAAGCTGGTGCAGCTGCAAGCAGAGCGTCGTTGCGGGATCTACATGTGAAGCGGAGTACATGGCAGCCTCGGAGGCAGCGCATGAAGCGATTTGGGTGAAGGAGTTCATCACCGACCTAGGAGTCATACCCAATGCGTCGGGGCCGATCAAACTCTTCTGTGACAACACTGGAGCTATTGCCCTTGCCAAGGAGCCCAGGTTTCACAAGAAGACCAGGCACATCAAGCGTCGTTTCAACTCCATCCGTGAAAATGTTCAAGATGGAGACATAGAGATTTGCAAAGTGCACACGGATCTGAATGTCGCAGATCCGTTGACTAATCCTCTCTCGCGTGCAAAACATGATCAACACCAGAACTCTATGGGTGTTCGATTCATCACAATGTAACTAGATTGGTGACTCTAGTGCAAGTGGGAGACTGTTGGAAATATGCCCTAGAGGCAATAATAAAAGTATTATTATATTTCAATGTTCATGATAATTGTCTTTTTGTTCATGCTATAACTGTATTATCCGGAAATCGTAATACACGTGTGAACACTTAGACCACAAATGTCCCTGGTGAGCCTCTAGTAGACTAGCTCGTTGTGATCAACAAATAGTCATGGTTTCCTGACTATGGACATTGGATGTCGTTGATAACGGGATCACATCATTAGGAGAATGATGTGATGGACAAGACCCAATCCTAAGCATAGCATAAAAGATCGTATAGTTCGTTTGCTAGAAGCGTTGCCAATGTCAAGTATCTCTTCCTTCGACCATGAGATCGTGTAACTCCCGGTTACCGTAGGAGTGCCTTGGGTGTATCAAACGTCACAACGTAACTGGGTGACTATAAAGGTGCATTACAGGTATCTCCGAAAGTATCTGTTGGGTTGACACGGATCGAGACTGGGATTTGTCACTCCGTATGACGGAGAGGTATCTCTGGGCCCACTCGGTAATGCATCATCATAATGAGCTCAAGGTGACCAAGGTGTTGGCCACGGGATCATGCATTACGGTACGAGTAAAGTGACTTGCCGGTAACGAGACTGAACAAGGTATTGGGATACCGACGATCGAGTCTCGGGCAAGTAACGTACCGATTGACAAAGGGAATTGCATACAGGGTTTTGATCGAATCCTCGACATCGTGGTTCAACCGATGAAATCATCGAGGAGCATGTGGGAGCCAACATGGGTATCCAGACCCCGCTGTTGGTTATTGCCCGAGAGTCGTCTCGGTCATGTCTGCGTGTCTCCCGAACCCGTAGGGTTTACACACTTAAGGTTCGGTGACGCTAGGGTTATTAGGAAGACTAGTATGTGACTACCGAATGTTGTTCGGAGTCCCGGATGAGATCCCGGACGTCACGAGGAGTTCCGGAAGGGTCCGGAGGTAAAGATTTATATATGGGAAGTTGTGAAAGGGATACCGGAAAGTTTCGGGGGCATACCGGTATTGTGCCGGGGCCACCGGAAGGGTTCCGGGGGTCAACCGGGAGGGGCCACCCCTCCCGGGGGGCCACTTGGGCTGCGTGGGGAGGTGACCAGCCCCTGGTGGGCTTGGTGCACCCCTGCCCCTGGGCCCTTGCGCCTAGGGTTGAGGGGGGAACCCTAGAGGGGGCGCCCCCCCTTGCTTGGGGGGCAAGTCCCCCCTCCCCTTGGCCGCCGCCCCCCTCTAGATGGGATCTAGAGGGGCCAGCCCCCTTCTCCCTTCCCCTATAAATAGAGGGGTGAGGGGAGGGCAGCCACACCAAAGCCAAGGCGCAGCCCTCCCCTCCCCAACACCTCTCCTCCTCCGTTGTGCGCTCGGCGAAGCCCTGTCGGAGTACTGCTTCTCCACCATCACCACGCCGTCGTGCTGCCGGTGGAGCTGTCTTCCTCAACCTCTCCTTCCTCCTTGCTGGATCAAGACGGAGGAGACGTCGCTCGTTCCGTACGTGTGTTGAATGCGGAGGTGCTGCCCGTTCAGCACTTGGACATCGGTGATCTGAATCACGTTCGAGTACGACTCCATCATCACCTTGCAAGCTTCCGCACGCGATCTACAAGTGGTATGTAGATGCAAACTCTCTCCCTAGACTCGTTGCTTAGATGAACTCATAGATGGATCTTGGTGAAGTCGTAGGAAAAATTTTAATTTTCTGCAACGTTCCCCATCACCACCACCACCACTATGTCGATTGTGCAAGTCAAGATGCGCCAGCAGCATTGCAACTGGCAAGCTGTTCGGCATCTACTTCCAGCCGAGTTTTCGTCATGCGGCGGTAAGAAATTAGATGAAATGTAATAACTATTTTATTTTTAGTGTTGGCATTACTGCATTGTGTCATTTTTCTTATTTTACACAGATCGTCCCACGCAATGTGAGGTTGAAATTCAACAAGCTGACAGGAGACACTATGACATTTGAGGCTCCTAGGGGGCTGTACACTATGGAGGTCGAGAAAGGACGCAATATGTCGCAGATTGGAGGAGATGGATGGGCCCGTTTCGTGGCTCGCATGCGTCTTACTGGTGGTGAGTTGATCAGCTTCTCCTTCCGAGCAGAAAGACCCAAGCTAGCTGTCATTTATCTCAACCTTGTGGAAGATGATGAAGATGACGAAGATGATGAAGATGATGAAGATAATGAGGACCCACTCGATGAAGATGATGAGGACCCACTTCATGAAGCCATCGTAGCTCAAAGAACAAGGCTGAGTGAGGAGGAGGTGTCCAACCTATGGGACATAATTCCGCCACGTGCTGACTTTGTCGGGGTGCCATTCGTGACCCGCTTGACAAATACCATGGTTGATCGACATGATATGGTATGTTATACTTACAAATGCAAATTATCTAATGAATTACTTAGGGTATAGTCCAATGATATGGTATGTTGTGTGGAATCTAGTCGATGATATGTTTTAGTGTAGAGTTCTATCACATGCTTATTAGTGTAGAATCTAAGGAAACTAGTAATAGTGTAGATAATCCATATGTACTTATTTGCGAGGCTATTTATTAATTGATATGTTTTTCTTATTCAGAAATTGGCAAAGAGCATATCTATGAGTTATGGTATCGAGCCTGATGAAGAAGGCTCAGCTGGACTACGCCTTACTGCAAGGGGCTCCGTCACAACCTGTACTTACCGTGTGGACACGGACGGTCGCACACACTTAAACTCGGTTGGGTGGAAGAAATTCCTTGATGGCAAGAATCTTCGTGTTGGACAGGCCATCCTAATTACTATCAGGAACACCAACCGCCCAGGCTTGAGGATGATGATTGTCTTCGATATCATCTAGAACTACATATGTGTGTGTGGCTATATCATCTAGAACTACATATGTGTGTGTGTGTGGCTATATCATCTAGAACTACATATGATGATCGTCGTCGATATCATCTAGAACTACATATGATGATGGCCGTTGATATGACCTTGTACTGCTTGAGGATGCATGTTGACTATGCATGAAATTGTTATCTAGTACTCCCTTCGTTCCAAATTACTCGTCGTGGTTTGAACTAAAACCACGACGAGTAATTTGGAACGAAGGGAGTACTACCTAGTAATGGTTTATGAATTTGATATCTACTAGCAGTACCTAGTATCTAGTATCTGAAAGGGAAACTGTAAGGGAAAGGGGTACTGGGAAAATGATGAAATATATAGCAGTAGCAAGGGATGGCAAAATCGCTACAGCTAGGTAATAGTAGCGCGTTCTTAAAAAGTGCTACTGACATCGTCAACAGTAGTAGCGCGGGTAAGGGCCGCGCTACTACTATGAGTTAGCGGTAGCACCTTAGTAGTAGCGCGGCCACCCGCGCTACTGCTAGCCTCAAAACCTGCGCTACTAATAGGGTTTTCCCTAGTAGTGAAAGTCGCGAAAAGGAAAAATGCTAGAAGATAAAGATGGTAATACGACAGAGTCGCGAAAAGGAAAAATGGGGACCTGCAGTTCGAATTGAAGAATGTTGCCGCTGTAGAGGGTGTGGATGATGTGTTCAGCTGACTCGCACAGAATTAGCAGCGATGCGTTTGATTTGTGTGCTTGGGGAAGAAAATGTCGCCAGCACCCTCATACTGAACCTGGATCCAAGAGGCTGCAGGCCTGTGGGAGACAAAATCCGTCACAAAATCACTGCACAGACGCCAACATAAATCTAGCCCCATTTACTAGCCTAGGAGATGGAGGAGGCGTATGAGGGGCCAAACCAGCCGCCGTCGATGGTCAGCCTATGGCAGCACTAGCTGCGGGGGTCGCCTGAGGTGAGGAGGAGCAACCTCAATGCAATGGATCAAGAGAGCAAGCTGATGGGAGCTATCCAGCAAAACCAATTTTTGTGTGAGAAGAGATAATAAGGAAATGAGAAAGGGAATGAGTGGAGAAAAGAAGGACAGAGAACTCGAGAAGACTACAGAGAACGGGGAAATTGAAGAATCATACAGGTGGGACCCATGAAGCTAATGACATTCTGTACATGCATAAAGTGAGAGCAAACTATGTGACGTGAAAATGTAAGACACCCTTTGCACTACTGAGTGCACGTGTATGAAGGCAAAGACCTACCAAAAAAAATTCTTATGCATAAGTATATAGAGGTAGATAAACTAAATCTTTTAACTATACAAAAAAACTAAATATAAAATGTGAAAATCTAGCACAGTGTGAGCAAATTAACCTATGATTACACGAAAATGATAGAAACTGTTAAACTAATGATTAGAAAAAAACTAAGAACATGATAAAAATGTCAGGAAAATACAAATGTAATTTGATGAATGCAACTGATTATGAAACTGTAGTAGGGCATGCACAATTAGTAAGTAAACCATGAACGGACAACACGTGTATTTATATGTTATAAAACCCAAATATGCCAAAGACAGAACTATGTTCGGAAAGGTCTTATAATTAAAAATGTCATCACATTTTGTTTCAATTTTTATTGGACAAATCAAATAATATATTCTCACACTTAACTTAGTTAGATTCTAGCCCACGCATCGAGCGGGCCACTTGCCTAGTATGTAAGAAAAACAGGACGACATACATATTCACAGCTACGATGTGTAAATTAAGCAGAAGAATTTTCGAGAAATAGAAGTAATGCAAGCTAGACACCATATGAAAATGCAACCAATATTACTCTGCCAAGTTAAAAGTGTCTTGTCATAAGTGGTAATTCGAAAGATTAGAAGTAGTACAACATAGAAATCAATGCAAGATGCAACCACTATCAAACTGCCATGTTAAAAGCGTCCAATCATGAGTGACTGATGGGGGATACACTACAACAGTACTTTCATGTAAGAACATGGTATGATAGATAGATGCAGTGTATTCCAGACATAGAAAGCCATGTCATATACACATGCACAACGTATAAACTCAGCAGGTGCAATTTAATCAAAATAGAAGAAATACAGGCTAGACAACATATGCAACATGAACCAATTATTACACTGTCAACTTAGAGCAAGCACGTGCGATGG
Source organism: Triticum dicoccoides (assembly GCF_002162155.2). Classification (NCBI taxonomy): domain Eukaryota; kingdom Viridiplantae; phylum Streptophyta; class Magnoliopsida; order Poales; family Poaceae; genus Triticum; species Triticum dicoccoides. The sequence continues at coordinate 429,257,811 of NC_041393.1, read as the reverse complement.
TGGAGTACGGGAGATGAACTCATCATGTAGACTTGGGACTTTAACTTCATTAGCAGTAGCAGTGGCAAATCTAGAGAGTCTTTGTTTGCGTTGGTGCGGAGGACCACCAACATCCCCTAACTTACTCTTTTCCTTCCTATTTTCTGATATTGCCTTATGAAGTCAAAACCACTAGAAGATGAATAAAATTAGCTCTGCATAACTGGTTGATGCATGATACAAACGAACACTACTTCGATGCAAGGCAAGCGCGGGATAGGAGGATAGAATATATACAAAAAAAGACAGCGTTGCATATTCACACGTACGATAGGAGGATGGAAGATGTATGAAAAAACAGTAAGCGGAAGGCATTTCAACAAAATTAGAAGAAATGAAAGTTAGGCACCATATGAACATGCAACCAATATCACTCTATCAGGTAAAAAATGTCTCATCGTAAGTGCCATTTCAAGAAATTAGAAGCAGTACAAGCTACAAGACAATGCAAGATGCAACCTACATCACAGTCCCAAGTTAAACGTGTCTTATGGGTAAGTGATCATTGCAGGTATAAGTTGTAAGCTACACAGATGCAATTCAACATAATCAGAAGCAATACAAACTAGACATCATATGGAAAACGCAACCACATATAACAGTTCCAAGTTAGAGCAAGCACCTGTGATGGTGGATTTGGGGAGATGTGCTCATCATGTACACGTATGTTCTAGAAACATGAACACGTGTCATATTCATAGGCATTATGTGTAAAGTAAGCAGATGCAATTCAACAAAGTTATAAGCAATACAAGCTAGACATCATACGCAACATGCAACCACATATAACAGTGCCAAGTTAGAGCAAGCACCTATGATGGTGGAGTAGGGGAGATGTGCTCATCATCTACATAGCTACGTTGACTGTCCAGCCTTGTGTTGTCTTGCGAATCTTGTTGGGAGGATGGAGGAGTAGAATCTGTAAGGACCCCCTATTTGAGTTGCTCAAAAGGACCACCATCATCCACTTTCGGACTAATTTCCTTAAGTTGTAATGATTTTGCATTGTGAAGTCAAACCGATAAGAAAAAGGAATAAAATTCGTTGTTCAGAACTCATTCATGCATGATACTGACGAACACTACTCGGATGAAAGACAAACACATGATGCGAGGATGGAATATGTATGAAAAACAGGATGGCGTGACATATTCACACCTATGATGTGGTAACTAAGCAGATGGCATTTCAAATTAGAAGCACTGCAAGCTAGACACCATATGAAAGATGCAACCAATATCACTCTACCAAGTTCAAACTGTATGGCGTTTGAACAAATTAGAAGCACTACATGCTAGAAATCATATGCAAGACACAACCAATATCAAAGTGGCGACTTAAAGGTGCCTTATCATAAGTGACTGATGCGGGATATGCAAGAACAGTAGTTTGATGTAAGAACATGGTGTGATCAAATATAATATGTTCTAGAAACCGGAACACATGTCATATTCACATGCATTATGTGTAAAGTAAGCAGATGCAATTCAACAAAGTTAGAAGCAATACAAGCTAGACATCATACGCAACATGCAACCACATATAATAGTGCCAACTTAGAGCAAGCACCTGTGATGGTGGAGTAGGAGAGATGTGCTCATCATCTACACAACTACGTTGACTGTCTAGCCTTGCGTTGTCTTGCGAATTTTGTTGGGAGGATGGCGGAGTAGAATTTGTAGAGAACCTCCGTTTCAGTTGCTCGGAAGGACCACCATCATTCAATGCCTTGCCAATTTCCTTAAGCTTTATTGATTTTGCATTGTGATGTCAAACCGGCAAGAAAACGGAATATAATTCGCTCTTCAGAACTCATTCATGCATGATACTGACGAACACTACTCTGATGAAAGGCAAAGTCATGATACGAGGATGGAATATGTACGAAAAACTGGACGTCTTGACATATTCACACCTATGATGTGGTAACTAAGTAGAAGGCAATTCAACAAATTAGAAGCATTGCAAACTAGACACCATACGGAAGGTGCAATCAATATCACTCTGCCAAGTTAAAGTTGTCTCGTCAGAGGTGGCGTTCATCAAACTAGAAGCAATCCATGCTAGAAATCATATTCAAGATGCAAACCAATATCACACTGCCAACTTAAAGGTGTCCCATCATAAGTGACTGATGCAGAATACATAAGAAAAGTAGTTTCATGTAAGAACATGGTGTGATAGATAGATATAGTATGTACCAAAAACAGGAAAGCGTGTCATATTCACACGTATCATGTGTAAGCTAAGCAGATGGGGTTTACACTAATTAGGAGCAATACAAGCTAGACACCATATGCAACATGCAACTAGATATCACACTGCCAAGTTAGAGCAAGCACCTTGGATGGTGGAGTAGGGGAGCAGTGACTTGGACCTTGTAATGCACTAGCAGTACAAGGAGAATCAGTATAGATGCTCCGTTTAAGTTGCTACAGAGAACCACCATCATGGCCTTCCTTACTCTTTTCCTTCCTCTTTCTTGATTTTGCCTTGTCAAGTCAAACCCACAAGAAAAAGGAATAAAATTTGCTCTTCAAAACTCATTGATGCATGATACTGGTGAACACTACTTTCATGTAAGGCAGCCGCATGATAGGAGGATGGAATATGTATGAAAAACAGGACGACGTGACATATTGACATGTATGATGTATAAAGTGTAAACTATGCACAAGCTGTTTGAACTTGTTAGAATCAATGCAAGCTAGAAACCATATGAAAGATGAAACCAATATCACTCTGCCAAATTAAAAGGGTGCCCTAACAAATGTATTTGACCAAATTAGAAGCAATACATGGCAACAGGCTAGAAATAATATGCAATATGCAACAAATAAAGGTGACTCATCGGAAGTGGTTGATGCAGGATACAGAAGAGAGGTAGTTTCATGTAAGTACAAGGTTAACACATAGATGTAGTGTGTACCAAAAGTGGGAAGGCATGTCATATTCACAGGTATAATGTGTAAACTAAGCATATGCATTTTACCCTAATTAGAAGCATTACAAGATAGACATCGTATGTAACATGCAACCACATATCACACTGCGAAGTTAGAGCAAGCACCTGTGATGGTGGTGTAGGGGAAGTGTGGTCTTCAAGTACAGAGCTACGTTCAATATCTTCATTTAGGCTTGCTGTTTCTTGAGAATCATGTGGAGAGGATGAAACTGCATTCTTTATAAGAGTAGCACGTCTCATACTAACCCACAGGCGTGACTGTCTCATCATAAGCGATAGATGCAGGATACACAAGAACAGTAGTTTGATGTAAGAACATGGTGTGATAGGCAGATGTAGTATGTACCAAAAACAGGAAGGTGTGTCATATTCACATGTATAATGTGTAAGCTAAGGAGATGCAATTTAACAAATTAGGAGCAATACAAGCTAGGCACCATATGCAACATGCAACCAGATATCACACTGCCATGTTAGAGCAAGCACCTTGGGTTGTGGAGTAGGGGAGATGAGATTTGGAACTTGCACTTCAGTACGAGTAGCAGGAGAATCTGCAGAGATCATCTGTTTCGGTTGCTCCAGAGGACCACCATCATTCCGTGCCTTCGTCCTTTGAGATTTTTCCTTGTCAAGTAAACACACAAGAAAAAGGAATGAAATTCGCACTTCCAAATTCGTTGATGCATGATACTGACGAACACAACTTTTATATATGGCAACCACATTGTAGGAGGATGGAATATGTATGATAAATGCTAAGCAGAAGGCATTTCAACAAATTGGAAGCAATGCAATCTAGACACCATATGAAAGATCCAACCAAAATCACTCTACCAAGTTAGATGTGTCTCATTATAAGTGGCACTTCAACAAACAAGAGGCAATACATGTTTGAAATGATATGCATGATGCAACCAATATTACACTGTCAACTTGAAGGTGTATCATCAGAAGTGATTGATGAGGGATACACAAGAAAAGTAGTTTGATGTAAGAACATGGTTAATAGAAAGACGTAGTATGTACTAAAAACAGGAAGGCATGTCATATTCATAGGTACAATGTGTTAACTAAGCAGATGCAATTTACCCTAATTAGAAGCATTACAAGGTAGACACCATATGCAACATGCAACCACATATCACACTGCCAAGTAAGAACAAGCACCTGCGATGGTGGTGTGCGGGAATTGCAGTCATCAACTAGAGAGCTACGTTGACTATCTTCATTTAGCCTTGCTGTTTCTTGATAATCATGTGGGGAGGATGACACTGCACTCTTTAAATGAGTAGGGCGTCTCACAGTAACCCACTGGGGTGACTGTATCATCATAAGTGATTGATGAGGGATACAAAAGAGCATTAGTTTGATGTACAAACATGGTTAATAGACATATGTAGTCTGTATCAAAAACAGGAAGGCATGTCTTTATCAAAGGTATAATGTGTAAAGTAAGCAGATGTAATTTAACCAAATTGGAAGCAATACAAGCTAGACACCATATGCAACATGCAACCACATTTGACAGTGCGAAGTTAAAGCAAGCACCTGGGATGGTTGTATGTGGCAATTGAGATCATCAACTGCAGAGCTAGGTTTACTGTCTCCAACTACTGACACTGCACCCTTTAGAGCGCTAAAACGCGTAGTGCTTATCTTCAAATTACACTGGAGTGACTTCTGTCCTTTCTTTTCTGCATTCATCAACACTGCGTCAGAGTATGAAATTACCCATGCATAAAAAACAATAGTGTGAGTATGGGTGAAGTGTGCGCACAATTAGTACAGTGTAAAGGTAGCAGATAGCAGGTCGGTGAGAAATAAATGACGGGAGACATATGATAGCTCTAAATCATGCATGGCACACTAAATTACTATAGGATTCTATGAAAATAACAGTCGACTGAAAACAAATAGGTCAATCCATTTTTCTACACCGTCCAATGTACAAAGAACGGGCAGATCGCCTTCATCTCCCTCTAGACAGTCAGTGTCGACGATCTTCCTCAAAACGCCAGCGACCACCGGCCCAGTCCCCTGCCTGGGCCCTCCCCTCGACCTCACCACACCGTCGTTCTTGGCACCGCCCCCTACCATCCATTCAAGCCCCGCCGACCTCCAGATCAGGCGCAAGCAGCTCCTGTGCCCTACACCCCTATGATAGACACCGATGCGCAACTTCCCCGGCGAACGGGCGGACTAGGTGCTCCGCGCGCCTAAGCGGGTGCTGCTTCTTTTAATTGCGGTTTGGCTGACCCTGAATTGAAATCCAGGCGGGCTACTGACCTCTAGCAAAGGTGAAATATTAAAGGGAGGAAACCTTGTGCATTTAGTATCACGAAGAAGATGCAGTAAGAAGCGCTCAAATAGTTTCTTTTGTGGGATGAATACGGTGTGAGCAGAGACGTAAAATTTGCACGAATTAGGGAAAAGGAGTACCTCTTTCTGCTGGCCGTGTTGTGTCCTCCTTTTGTTTTTCCAACGATCTTCTTGTGGTTCGCTAGAAACAAGAAGTTGTGGAGGATGGTGGAGCTTTTGCCGAACCAATGGCCAAGTTGTTGAGTGTGGTGCGGTGGCCATCTGTCGGCGGCGGGGAAACAGATCCGAGGCGGCGGACGACGGCGTAGCGAGAACAGCTCCGGTGCAGTGGACCGTTGCGACATTGGAGCATAGCAGTGAGGCGCAGGACAGCGTGGTCGGAGTAGTTCTGGTATGGCGCATGTCGGCGTCGGCGTCGTGGAGGCAGCTCTGCCTCGGCTTCAGCTGCTAAGTCCTTGAGGGCGTTGCGGTTGCAGTTGCGTTGGACGACGACGTCGGGGTAGCGGCTCCGGCGTGATGGAGGAGGGCGGCGGTGGATTGGGCACTATGGGGTGGAGGACGGAGGAAGCTGGGGATTCGCGGCTGGTGGAGAGAGCATTTTGGCACCCACGGAGTATGAATGGGGAAACGGAGGGAGGCGGGGAACTAAGGGGGAACAATGTTTTGGTTTGAGACGCGCTTGTTTGAAATTTGGGGAAACTTACAAACTTTGCCCCCATCTAAAATTTAAGACATATTGCGGGTTGGGGGTAGGAAAGTAATCTCAGGTGTCCCAATTGTGGGCGGGATAGATTTCAGCCAAGTGCATGGGTGTTTAGGCGCCCACGGCGTATGAATGCTTCTCGGAGGCGGTTGAGACTGGCGTCTTGGTGAAGTTACAAACCTACCCCAGTTTAGATCTTTGGACATCGGGCCGATAGGCTACACGGGCCAGAGTTAGGACAGTAATTTCCTACCACCAAACATTAGTCTCGCGCGGTTTCGGGTGACCAGAGGCCTATTTGGCGCTTCGTTCAATATTTGGGAGCAGAAGCATTAACGTTTTTGGTTCTCTTGAATTGAACTTTCAGGATTTGTCAAACTTCACAAATCTTTACTCTTGAAAATCCTAAAGCTACGATTATTTTGGAATGGAGGGGGTAGATTCAAATATACATTGTACACGAGTATATATTAAAAAATATGCAACTCACGTCAGTTCATGCATGATTCCAGATATAATCTCCTTGGTTGCAAAAAAAAGATAGACATGCGTATGAATATATATAGCATGTTCAAATGCACAACAAAGATTGATGCCCCCTTTTACCTTTGATTTACAAATGCCATTATCTCGGGTTCAAATAGATGAATGCACTTCCTATGAATTCGAATCTTCGAAACCCCTTTATGTTGAATTCGACATGTATTCTATTTCATAGTTAGCAATTTGGAATGTATCCATGCAAGTGACGAATGTATAAAGTGCTTCACACTAACAACATGGAGTGCACTAATTAATGTTTATATATGAATTGCAAAAGCATCCATTGTCTGTATTTCAAACAGCTCTCATTCTATGGATCGATAATATGAAATAAATACATGCACATGCTAGAATTCAATAGAGTATGGGTGTCTAGTAAACCAATTTTCGTCCATACACAATTTGCAAAATTCATGATCTCATCCAAAAATAATAATGCCATTTATATTTTAATTTAATGTGTAGAACCGCCTTTTACACTTAGATGCACTATGCCTCGGCCCGTTCTCACAAACGCGCGATATATCTCTCTATCTAACGCATAAGTGCACACACTTTATATGCATCAGCATTTCTCTTTCACACATGCCCACAATCTCTCTCGGGGTGTCTCATGCACATGCTCTCTCTATATATCTGTAACGCCCCGGACACACCCGCCGGTGGTCGTTACTCCTGGCGGGATCTAGACTGGCCCCACAGATCAATACTAGTCTTTTCTGTGCACTTTGTCCTCACTCGTGCGCACCCGGGAGCAACTTCCCGGTCGGTCACCCATCCTGAAACTACTCCAAGCTGAGCACGCTTAACTTTGGAGTTCTGTCCGAATGGGATCCCGGAAAAGAAGGAATTCCTTATTGATATGAGTAGTCTATCATCCCTAATAAGCCAGGCTATCACATACACCCACACTCAGAGGAACCGACGTCCTCGTCGGGCCACAGGAACATTCCCTCTTGGCACATACGTCTGTGCTTCCAGTCCGGCACATGTGCCATGCCGTGTGCCACGACGGGTCACAAACGTCATGCACAACATGACCGCGCACCTGTCCGCAACCATCCGTGTAACCGCAAGGGTCGGCTCTGATACCAACTTGTAACGCCCCGGACACACCCAGCGGGATCTAGACTGGCCCCACAGATCAATACTAGTCTTTTCTGTGCACTTTGTCCTCACTCGTGCGCACCCGGGAGCAACTTCCCGGTCGGTCACCCATCCTGAAACTACTCCAAGCTGAGCACGCTTAACTTTGGAGTTCTGTCCGAATGGGATCCCGGAAAAGAAGGAATTCCTTATTGATATGAGTAGTCTATCATCCCTAATAAGCCAGGCTATCACAATATCTCTCTCTCTCTTTCTGACTACTATGTACCACTCTTTTCACTAATCTCAGTTAGAAAACACTATTTCTCCCACATGCATATACACACACGCACGGTCTCTACTAGCCCTCTATATGCACATATATATGCCTACGTGTCTCCCGCACGCACATCATCTTTAGGCCTTTCTCACACACATTGCCCCGACCCCCCAGACACACCTCTTGGTTAGTAGTTTGCAGATATGATTCCATCATATCATTCGGTAGGATATCCCTGACTGTTAGGCTGGATGGTAATACGAGGCAAAGTTTTACCCTAGTTCGGACCCTTGCAGTTGAGGAAAAACCCTACTCTTGGTACTATATATTAGTGATAGGGGTGTGTACAAAGTACACATGAATACCATGCATTGTGCGTGTGTGTATACTATCGACGAACTAGCCCCCAAGATTCTATAACATACTCGGGGCCTAGGGTTACAAATCATATATAGTCGGCTTATCACCAGTGGGGATAGAGTCCTCCACGACTCTGGTAGCTTCGTGTTGTATGCCGAGTCCTCCACATGGGTCTTTGTATAACACGTCTCGGTCCAACCTATGTGGCGCAGGATGGAACCGACCCATGAGTCCTCATGTTGACCGGCCACGACTAGAAATGATGTTCCCACCACACCACACACGCAATCGGCCACTAAGAAAATAAGCATATACAATAGTACAATGTTATACATGAAAGTTAATTGCATGCTGCATCCGAAAATATTGTTCCATTGTGAATGTTTATATATTCTCTGAAAATATTTGTTCTGCATTGTGAATGTTTATATATTCTCCTTGTCTCCACCGGATACCCCCTCTTTCTACACCACTTTCACGTACGCACACAAACTATCTCTCGGCCCTCTAAAAGTATGCATGCCCATGAGACATTCACGCATGACGGTCACTGTATTTCAAGCTAAAGCACTATACGGTCACTAGACTTCAGAATATGCTCATTATGGTCACTGTATACATTCTCGTGGTGATCATATGATATCTAGCTCACGATACGTCTCTGTATTTTCTTGATGACACTGATGGACTTTGCATTTGATGCATGCTCCGTATTTTGTTGACGACACTTATGGTCATTGTATTTGAAGCAAAAGCACAATATGGTCACTGGACTTCAGAATAAGCTCATCATGGTCACCACATACATTTTGTCGTGCTAACCAACATGTGGTTGGATGGTTAGGAGGACAGTGGTTTCTCGAGCCCACCAAGGTTAAAGTCCCGGTGCTTGCACTTATCCTGGGTTAATTTCAGTATTTTCTGGCGACGTGCGTTCAGTGGGAGGAGACGTTCCACTCAACTACGAGGCACCTATGGTGACTTCATAAAATCTCAAGATCATATGCTGGCTCACTCTCTCGAAGGTGCTCATAGGGGTAGGGTCTGCGTGTGTGCGCTTATAGCGGTGAGTGCTTGCGCGTATATATGAGCCCTTGCGTGTGTACTGTGTTAAAAAAATACATGTCATCATTATACGGTCACTGGCTCACCCGTACAACTCTGTATTTTGTTGATGACACAATCAATTGACCAGTCAAACGTTCCACGTGGCGCAACTAGTGTTGCACCATCGGGGCGCGTAACCATGGGACCCACCTGTCAGCCCGTATATGAAAGAAAGAAATGGTGTGTAGTTTGAGTCTGTACTATGTTAATAAAATACATTTTAGGGTGATCATACGGTCACTGGCTCACCATACAACTCCGTAATTTGTTGATGACACGATCAATTGACCAGTCAAATGGTCCACATTCAGCAGCGCACATTACCATAGGGCCCACCCGTCAGCGCGTATATGAAGGACAAAATGGTAATAAATTAGTGGTTGGTGGGTATTCGAAGTCGTGAGGCCTCTGGTTGACAGTCGCCT
>NC_041393.1:429227928-429247527 GCF_002162155.2 Triticum dicoccoides | reverse complement strand
TGGGGAGTGGTTTCGGGGTGGGCGGGTCGGCGTGGCGGCGTGGGCCGGCCGCGGCCGGTAGGGGCCGGTGGTGGCTGGCGGCTCAGGGGGGTGGAGTTTGAGGATAAACTGCAGGCCCTTCATTTCGTATCCAATGGCTGGAAAATCTAATGACCAGAGATGAAAAAGTCAGTCGACTGACGTGTAGCCTCACCCCGCACGTACAGATGCACGCACACAAGACGCGCACGCATGCAGGCATGCAACACTGACACGTACACATAACAAACACATGCACGCATGCATCCGTGCAACAATGAAACAGACACATGCACTCACGAACACACGCACGTACGCACACATGCATGCAACACTGAAATGTACCCTTGCACGCACGCAACACTCGCACTCCTGCATGCACACAGCACATGACACAAGACACACGATCAACCTATACGTGCATGCACCCTTTGTTAAGGACATGGATTGTTACAGGTATTAATCAATCTTATCTATGATAAGCAAAACATTGATGTTTGCAGCGGTCTTTATGAATCACAACGTATCGAACGGGCTATCAACATAGTAGGCTTATCTACATGAAATAGTTGACGTCACACTCAATGAACAATCATCGGTTTATGAAATGCCTGCTTCTGACCGCCCTGGCCCACGAAAAGTTCCTCTACTGTGCGCTGCCTGCGTTGGGTCACTGACATGCAAGCCATGTACCCAAAGAGCCCAAACATCAGTAGAAGAACGGTGCAGTGTCGTACGTCAGAGTCGAGAGCGCCACTCGCTGCACGCTCGGCTGAACACGCCTCCTTGCCGCATTCAAATCCCTCCATGAAACCCGCAAGTGTGGAAGCCAAGAAACCCACTCTATACACATGTCCGTTCATGACCGGGCCGGCATTAAACGCAACACCGGCTGAGCTCCTCCCGTCCGCCATCTATTTAATCTCCTATTTAAACGAGGCCAAACGCCGGCCAAGAATCGCACACCTCCGCCGCTCCCCTATCTCCTCCTTCACCATTTTGTCCACTCTTACAGTCGCTTACGAAGAGTAGTTATCCTGCATCCAAGCCAGCTGGGTGGCCCGTTGAGCCCGTCGGATACGATCTATGCAGCTCGCGGATCCACCTCCCTCCCCTCGCCCGATGGAGCCAGTTGCCGCCCCAAGCCGGCGCGCGGTTCAGCAACTCGTCGCTCGAGGCCAACTCGACGAGGAGGAGCGCACGGGCATCGTTCCTGCCGTCCACGCCGACACCTCGTACCGCGTCACCCGTTTCTGTGGCCGAGACTCCCATGCCGGCGGCCGCATCATGCAAGCAGCGAAAGAAGCTGGGTGCACGGAGAGCGACGAGTCGGTGGCCAGCGCCTCCGCGTCCGCCACCATCATCGAGGAGAAGTAGAACACGGGAGGCCGCCGCCGCTTGGGTCCCATGAAGGCCACCGCGGAGGCGACACCGGCGTACACAACAGGTGTCTTGCCGGATCCTTTTGTTGCGAGGACCTTCGTTGACCCCGCATGGGCTCCACGGAAGCGGGGAAGCCCCCTTCCACCATCATCTTGGTCATCAGCCAATGATATCAGTTGGGCAGTGGGGAAGCGAGCCATCCTTTGCACTGAAGCATATACCTCCGGCGCTCCCAGTAGTCCGGTGATCATGCTGCCAGACGCGAGGAACACAAATGGATCGGAGGCGACCATTTAGGCCAGGTATTCTATACCTGTGCTGTCCAGAACTAGCACCGTGTAGTTCATTTGAATGTAATGAAATCCGTCATGTTTCTATGAAAATCCGGTATTTTATATGATTTCCGTCGTTGTTTGTATGAAATATCGCAGTGTTTGCATGAATTTCGTTTGGTTTGTGTGCGGCTACGGTTGGATGGCGTAATATGTGCGTCGCAGGTCGCTCTGCGGGCAGCTCATGCGGCGTGGTGAGACAAAAAACATAGCTCATTCGAGCTCGTCTCCAACATGCGCGCTAGAGGATGCATGAGCACCCGAACCATTCCTCGTTCATCAGTGGAAAAGGCACCCAAAATTTGCGTTTGGAACATTAAATAGCTTGTATCCATAGAACATCTGGCGTAACATAGATAATAAATAAATAGGAGGACAAAAGGATCGCTAATATTTTGTCTACCCCGGCAAGATCCAAACAGCCCCTCCAAGCAGATTCAAATCCCTCGTTCGCCGTGGAATTTTGCCATGTGATGTTTTCATGGACTAGCAAGATGCCTGTGCATTGCACGGAACATCAAGATGCATTTTTTACAAAATACCTGTTTTGATTGACCCATGCAGGAGTAATCCTATTTGTAAAAACTAATGATATCTCGAGAATTTTATCAGAAAAATGGTATCTCAAGAATTTTATCGGACTCCATTTTTGTATACAAGGCCACAAACCCATATTACAGGTACCAAGGCAAAAATTAATATCTTCTAAGTCCATGTTGCAAGCCACCTTGTTTCATTGTGAAAGTGCAACTATCCCTGGGTGGTTTTGGTAATGATTAACAACATATAGCTCACTGAACTGATGTTATTTCAAGATAAATATTTCAAAAAAGTTCAATGATTGGCATGGCATGGATTAGGAATGTGGACCCCTCAAAATGCTAAGGACAAAAGATTGGCTCAAGCTCTAAAGTTCAAGACTCTACATTTTCTATTTCAGTGATCCAAGATCACATTGAGTCTATAGGAAAGCCAATACTATTAAAAGGGGATGAGATGTTCCTTAATGGCTTGCTTGCTCAAAATGCTTAGTGATATGCTCCAAAAGCCCACAACCACTTTCTCATATGCACATATGTCCCAAACCAAAAGTCAAACTCAGCGCCACCGATTTGATCTATCCGGCGCCACCGAGTTCATTTGACATAGCCACTGCCAGAAACCCTAGTCACTTCGGTCTAACCGATAGGGATCTCGGTCTCACCGAGATGGGATTGCAAACTCTCTATTTCCCTTTGTAACGTTTCGGTCTAACCGAGATGAGCGATTAGTCCCACCGAGTCTCCAATGCAAACTCCATGTTTCCTTTTCGTAACGCTTCGGTCCCATCGAGACGAGCTAATTGGTCCCACCGAGTTTGCCTGACCAACTCCCTGGTTTGCTTATTAGCAAAGTCGGTCCAACCTAGTTTGTGTAATCGGTCAAACTGAGATTACGTTATGCCCTAACCCTAATGATATCGGTCCCACTGAATTGACGTGTCGGTCCCACCGAAATGCCTAACGGTCACATTATGAACTAAATCGGTCTGACCGAGTTTTTGATTCGGTCCCATCGAGTTTGGTGAATTGTGTGTAATAGTTAGATTTTGTGTGGAGGCTATATATACCCCTCCACCCTCTCCTCATTCGTGAGGGAAGCCATCAGAACGTGCCTATACTTCCTGCATTCATTTTCTAAGAGAGAACCACCTACTCATGTGTTGAGGCCAAGATATTCCAATCCAACCATATGAATCTTGATCTCTAGCCTTCCCCAAGTTGCTTTCCACTCAAATCATCTTTCCACCAAATCCAATCCTATGAGAGTGAGTTGAGTGTTGGGGAGACTATCAGTTGAAGCACAAGAGCAAGGAGTTCATCAACAACACAACATCTATCACCTTTTGGAGAGTGGTGTCTCCTAGATTGGTTAGGTGTCACTTGGGAGCCTCCGACAAGATTGTGGAGTTGAACCAAGGAGTTTGTAAGGGCAAGGAGATCGCCTACTTCGTGAAGATCTACCCTAGTGAGGAAAGTCCTTCATGGGCGATGGCCATGGTGAGATAGACAATGTTGCTTCTTTGTGGACCCCTCATGGGTTGAGCCCTCCGTGGACTCGCGAAACCGTTACCCTTCGTGGGTTGAAGTCTCCATCAACGTGGATGTACGATAGCACCACCTATCAGAAACACGCCAAAAACATCTGTGTCTCCAATTGTGTTTATATACTCCAATCCTGTCACGGAATTAACACGTCAGATGTCCTAGCAGAAGGACTTAGTCGTGGAGCCATCGCAACGAGATTAGCTTAAAGGGGTTAAACTGGAACAAAGGACACGGGAAGTTTATACTGGTTCGGCCCCTTGTGGTGAAGGTAAAAGCCTACGATCCAGTTGTTGTGGGATTGATTGATCTCGATGAGCAGGGAGCGAATCCGCTTTACCTATCTCTTGAGCTGTTGTTTCTTGTCCCTGAATCGCCGCCGGGTCGTCCTTTTATATACACAGGTTGACGCCCGGCCGGTTTACAGAGTCCCGAGGCCGGCTCATACAAGTGTCCGAATCGGTCTCTTCCTTTCCCTAACTTATAATACAAGTTATACAACTATGGCGGTTACTACTATGGGCCCTAATCCGCCTCTGGGCTCCAGGCCTCTTAAGCTGTAACAGTAGAGCGCCATATTCCTTGTCTTCATGGGCTTCAATATAGATGAGCGTGAACCGGCCCCTCCTGGGCGGTTTACACTCAGTAGTTATGTCCCCAACATTAGGCCCCAGATTGATTTGAACCTGTTCATGTCAATCTTCAATACTTAGAAAAATTCCCTAAACATCTTGTTATGATCCTCGTAAACCGCCATAATATCTTCTCCCTGCGAGCTTTAATAAACCGCCATAACATCATCTTCTGAAATTGCAGTAAATCGTCATGACGTCATCTCTTTATAAAAACGGTTATAAAGATTCCTTTCATTAATTAACTTCTAAAGATCAAGGCGACAGCTGTGCCCCATTTTACCGCTTTGGGCTCCTCGATTCTCGCGCTTGCGTACTTTATCCATTCGCCTTATAAATAGGCTCAGGGGTCCTTCCCTTTTCCCCTTCCACACTTCTTCTTCTTCCTCTCAACGCTCAAGCCCGACAGCTCTGCCGCCGCCGTCGACCTTCAATCACTGCATCATCCCTGGCCGCTGCATCAACCTGAGCGCACCAGAGATCCGCGGTTCTCCTCCGCTACTCCTGTGAATCCGGTAAGCCTTCTTCCCTCAACCCTAGATCTGCATTAGGGTTTCAGTGCTCGTCTGTGTTCATCAGTGTTCATCCGTGCTCATACTTTTGCCCTTACTGTCTCATCAAATCTAGATCAACTTGACCATTTTCTCCTGCGGACGAAGCTATAGTTTGCTTCGCCTCACCATAGTATCCTTTAAACTATGAACAGACCCCATCTGGACCCTTTCTGCTCCGCTGTCGCCATTTTATGGCTTTGATATTTTTCCTTTTCCTGAACTGTGTTAGATCCAAAATAACAATCCTGAGCTTGTGAAACCTGTTTATATAGCACTTAGTATTTTTCAGATCTGTTGCCCTTCGTGCCACTGTAGGCGGTTTAACCTGTAGAAAACGACAATCCGGCACGTACCATTAGCCCTCTCATAAACCACCATCTGTCCTTAAACATCCATCTCCGGTTTAATGTACACACATGCTTTGATTAAATTCTCCGGTTTGATACCAGTTTGTGCATATCAATCTTGAACCATGAGCCGGCATTTTCACTTCCTTTACAGTTTGTCATCAAAAAATGGCCAAACAATTCTCTTCTTGCAATTGGGTTCCCTCCCAGATCACAGAAGAACAACTCACTGGATATGTCCTAACTGGCGCTTTGACAAAAAAGGAAGTCATTCATTGGAGAGTCCCTGGTGCCGAAAACCCTCCTGAACCTCAAGATGGAGAAGTGGTTGTGTTTATGCAGCATTTGGACCGAGGGTTTAGCCCTCTCGGATCAAAAAATTTCTGGGATGTACTTGCCAACTTCCAACTCCATCCTCAAGACATTGGACCGAACTCCGTGTCCAACATCTGCAATTTCCAGGTGTACTGTGAAGTTTACCTTCAAGAAGAACCGACTGTTGAACTCTTCAGTGACTTCTTCCATATGAACCGCCACACTGAATCTTCTGACGGCCCCAATACTGAACTTGGCGGAGTATCGATTCAGAAAAGGAAAGAAGTCGATTTTCCTCATGCCAAACATCACAGCCACCCCAAGGATTGGAATCAAACATGGTTCTACTGTCAGAACACCGCTCCTGCTAATGAAAATTCTTTGCCGGGTTACCGTGCTTACCGACTTAGCAATGGACAGACACTGCCTCAACGGCTTACTGCCAAAGAATGACAAACATATGCACCTCAACTTGCCAAGCTCCGGGCTCTTCTAGCAAACGGCTCAACAGGCATTGACCTCATCCGTTGCTGGGTATCATGGGGTATCCTGCCCTTAAGCCACCGCACGAGGTTGATGCATGAGTATACCGGGGATGTCAAGGACCCTCAACGGCACACTTAAATACAGATGAATGATGATGAAGTCACTTAGTCTGTAAAAAAGATGCTAGATGAACCGATTGCTGAGTGCAGCAAGACTGGGCTGCGTCCCTTTTATGCCTCCAACAAACCGCTAGCTGTAAGAATTTATCTTTCTGCTTTTTAATCCGTCTTTGCTTTAACATTTTTCTGATAGCCTTTTGTTTATTCTTACAGGCAAAAGATCCTTTCTGGAAGAGGAAAACTCAAGACAAACCGGAAAAATCTCAAGACAAACCGGCGAGGGCTCCTCGTGGCAAGAGCAAGGCCACAAAGAGGCCAGCCAAGAAGAAAACCGTCGAGTCCTCTAAACCGCCCGAAGATGTTGATGATTCGGAACAAGAGGTAGAACTTGACTCCCTTGGTTCATTTTTCATACATCTTATTGACAGCGACCATTACCAGGATGATGCGGAAGCTAGCCGTGCTGACCATGTAGAGGTAATCTCCCTTTCCTCCAATTCCGATCTTGTGCCAGTAAGAATCCGTCGCGCAGTCCGGAAAGTGAAACGTTCACATCCTTTCACTCATTTGGATCCACAGCATCCTGAAGCTCGTCGCACAACCAGGCATAGTGGCCAGCAAGTCACTTCCTCCGGTTACCAGACACCCCAATCCGGAAGCGCCGTGCAGAGGTTTCTTGTAATTCTAACAAGTCTTATCCCTTGGCAGGTTACTTCCGATATCCTCTTAATCCGTCTGACTCAAATTATCATGTAACTTCCAGTTCATCCTCTGGCGATTCGTCAACTACACATATGCCTCCCCTCAAGAACGTCCCTAGGTAAGTATTTTAGCTTTGCCTTTTTGCGCCGGTTTACCATATTAATCCTTTGTTGCCAATTTGCAGCGCCAAAGCCCGATTCAGCAAGAAAGCAAGAATAAATGCTCCCACTGATGAGATTGAACCGGAGAGAACCTCAGAAGGTGCCGGTGGAGATGCTGATATTGCTATGGATGATCCCGTGCCACAAGGTCAGGGCACGGATGCTGATCCGCCAGAAGTTTACCCGGTGAGCCCTCATGTCAATCCACCAAGCCCGCATGCCAATCCTCCAAGTCCAACTGTTGATCCGCCGAGCTCGACCAAGGCCTCAGATAAACCGGCGAGCCCAAATTCAGCAACTGATGATGTTGTGATTACTGGGTTTGGCCATTGAGGGAGTCCTGGACTAGGGGGTGTCCGGACAGCCGGACTATCATCGTCCGCCGGACTCCAAGATTATGAAGATACAAGATTGAAGACTTCGTCCCATGTCCAGATGGGACTTTCCTTGGCGTGGAGGGCAAGCTTGGCAATACAGATATGTAGATCTCCTACCATTGTAACCGACTCTATGTAACCCTAGCCCTCTCCGGTGTCTATATAAACCGGAGGGCTTTAGTTCGTAGGACATAACATACATTACAACAATCATACCATAGGCTAGCTTCTAGGGTTTAGCCTCCTTGATCTCGTGGTAGATCCACTCTTGTAATACACATCATCAATATTAATCAAGCAGGTCGTAGGGTTTTACCTCCATCAAGAGGGCCCGAACCTGGTAAAACATCGTGTCCCTTGTCTCCTGTTACCATCCGCCTAGACGCACAGTTCGGGACCCCCTACCCGAGATCCGCCGGTTTTAACACCGACATTGGTGCTTTCATTGAGAGTTCCTCTGTGTCGTCACCGATAGGCTTGATGGCTCCTCCAATCAACAACAACGCCGTCCAGGGTGAGACTTTTCTCCCCGGGCAGATCTTCATATTCGGCGGCTTCGCACTGCGGGCCAATTCACTTGGCCATCTGGAGCAGATCGAAAGCTACGCCCCTAGCCATCAGGTCAGGTTCGGAAGCCTAAACTTCACGGCCGACATCCGCAGGGACTTGATCTTCGACGGACTCGAGCCGCAGCCGAGCGTGCCGCACTGTCACGATGGGCATGATCTAACTCTGCCGCCGGACAGTGCCTTGGTGGCCGCACATGAATCCGCTCCGACCCTTAGTTCGGAGCCGATCGCGCAGATCGAGGACCATTGGCTGGACACCGCCTCGGGGGCTGCAACTTCCACGGCAATGGAGCCGAACACTAACGTTGTCCCTTACAAAGCTCGTGACTCCGAGGTGCCGGACTCCCTGCCGGACTCCGAACCTCCCGCGCCCCTGCCAATCGAATCTGATTGGGCGCCGGTCATGGAGTTCATCGCCGCGGACATCTTCCAATACTCACCCTTTGGCAATATCCTAAATTCGCTAAAGCATCTCTCACTATCCGGAGAGCCCTGGCCGGACTACGGCCAGGAGGGTTGGGATGCGGACGACGAAGAAATTCAAACCCCACCCACCACCCACTTTGTAGCCACTGTCGACGATCTAACCGACATGCTAGACTATGACTCCGAAGACATCGACGGTATGGACGACGATGCCGGAGACGATCAAGAACCAGCGCGTACAGGGCACTAGAAGACCACCTCGTCATACGACGTATATATGGTGGATACCCCAAAAGGAAGCGACAACGAGGAACAACGGGGCGCGACGAAGGATAATCCCGCCGATAAACAACCAAAACGGCGACGCAAGCGCCGCCCTAAGCCCCGCCTCGGCAAAGACAGCATTCCTAATGACCTAGCGTTAGAGCAGGGCAAGCCAGTGGACGACGAACATGCAACCAAGCAACCGTCCGAACAGGACGAATCAGATAATCAATCCAATCCCGGCGAAACCAACAGTCCGGACGACCTCACACCGGACATACCACTGGAGCATAAGAACCTTCACGGAAGACTCGTCGCCACCGCAAGAAGCTTGAAGAAGGAAAAACGGAAGCTCAAAACAGCGGAAGGCATACTCAGAATGAGGTGGAGCAAAGTACTCAAGACCGCAGACAAATATGGCAATGGCCACCAATCAAAGAGCTACCCGAAGCGCAAGCTGCTGCCAGAATTTGACGAGGAAGCCATAGAGCCACCACAGTAAAAAATTAAAGAAGCCACCTGGAAGGATAGACGAGCAGATGACAGGCCAAAAGCGACAAGCGGCGCCGCACTCAAGCCGACTCATGATCCTGGGAAAACAGATGGCCCAGCCAGGTCCATTTACGGGCCAAAAAAGAGGGCCCCAGGAAGCATCACAACACGCCAAGTGTTCGAAGACAGCGGCACACCCAAATACAGGGGCGCCGCACACCCACTATGTTTCACCGATGAGGTGCTGGATCATGAATTTCCAGCAGGGTTCAAACCCATAAACATAGAGGCATACGACGGAACAACAGACCCTGGAGTCTGGATAGAGGATTACATACTACACATACATATGGCTAGAGGAGATGATCTCCACGCCATAAAATATCTACCCCTCAAGCTCAAAGGGCCAGCTCGGCACTGGCTCAAAAGCCTCCCAGAAAACACTATTGGAAGTTGGGAAGAGCTCGAGGACGCGTTTAGAGCAAATTTTCAAGGGACTTATGTCCGCCCTCCGGATGCAGACGATCTAAGTCATATAATTCAACAGCCCGGAGAGTCAGCGCGCAAATTCTGGAACAGGTTCCTTACCAAAAAGAACCAAATAGTCGACTGTCCGGACGCGAAAGCCTTAGCAGCTTTCAAACACAACGTCCGTGACGAATGGCTCGCCAGACACCTCGGTCAAGAGAAGCCGAGGACAATGGCCGCGCTAACAAGCCTCATGACCCGATTTTGCGTGGGGGAGGATAGCTGGCTAGCAAGATGCAGCACCAGCGACCCGAGTATATCCGAGATTAGAGATGGAAACGGAAAATCATGACGTAGGAAGGATCAGTGCCGGAATAAAGAAAAAAGCCCAAAGAATACGGCGGTCAACGCCGGATTCAAAAGCTCGCGGCCAAACAACAAAACACTGCCTCTTAAGGATAACAGTGATGAGCTATCCAACTTAAACAAAATTTTGGATCGGATATGTCAAATCCACAGTACCCCCGGAAGGCCTGCAAACCACACCCACCGAGATTGCTGGGTTTTCAAACAGTCCGGCCGACTAAACACCGAACACAAGGGGCTCGACGCATCAAGCGACGATGATAAACCCTACCAGCAGAGCACCGGAAAACAAAAGACTTTCCCACAAGAAGTAACAGTAAACTCACTTCATGTGATATTGCGAAAAAACAATGCGGCTCCCGCTAAAATAAGTGCCGCACGGTCCACCCCAGCGGAACCTCGAAGTTGGATGTCAAAACCAATCACTTTTGACAACCTGGATTATTCCAGAAGCATTCAAAACGCAGGATGGACTGCTCTGATATTGGATCCTATAATCGACGGACTACAATTTACACAAGTCCTGATGGACGGCGGCAGCGATTTAAACCTACTATATCTGAACACAATCCACAAGTTGGGGATAGACCTTACTAAAATTTGACATAGCCGCACTTCCTTCAAAGTAGTGACGCCAGGCCCTTACGCCAAGTGCACAGGCTCCTTATTACTAGAAGTTGTGTTCGGGTCACCGGACAACTTCCGATGCGAAAAGCTAATCTTCCATGTCGCCCCATTCAAAAGTAGCTATCAAGCACTATTGGGCGTGAAGCTTTTGTTCGCTTCAACGCCATACCACATTACGCGTCTCTTACACTCAAAATGCCCGGTCCACGTGGCATCATTTCATTAAGAGGGTCATTCAAAGACCCCGGACACGGTTAGACGAGTCCGGCATAAATAAGCTAGGGGCTCCCTAGCCGCACACCCCTTCACAGGGGGCTGCGCATATAAGCAACAATGGGCTAATATAGGCTCAGATTTATTAATTTATTAATATTTTTCTTTATGCACTTTTCGCACGATTTCTTTTCAAACTAAGTTCCTCTCTTTTTACAGATGAACACCATGCACACCCGTCCAGGATAACGGCACAACGGAGACACAGGCGCAGACGTGCAGTAGGGACCCGTTGCTAGGATTCTTTTCAGATTAAGACCCTGCCTAAACCTTTTTTACTGTCTCTTGTTGCTACAATCTCCTGGTTTTTCATGATAACCAGAGAGGATACTGACGTTTTGGCATCGACCGCGTCAGAGGACCTCGCCCGTACCTGGACACAAGGGGCTTAGGGCATTGTTTCGCCCGTTATTATAAAGACCGAACACCTTAGGGAGTGTTCGGCGTCTCGAGTTAGGCCTTATATGCATCAGCTCCAAATCATGTCTTTGGTCAAATGTTGGGTTTGCCCGGCTCCTGTGTTTTGCTGCCTTTCGTTCCGTATCATCGGCTAACGCGGCACCAGGAGAACTACTGCGATTGTGCCCCAGTTCGGCTGGGCGAGCACCTCAGTAGAGAAAGCCGAAAACTGACTGTCATGATACAGCGAGAGACTAGTCAACCACTCGATCGACCACCGGAATGTCTAGAATTCCTCCGCTTTGACGAAGGACCGTTTCCCGGTCAGGCACATACACGCCCCGAATTCGGAGAGCGCGGTGCCCCCAGGGGCTATATCGTAGCCCCATCCTTGAACTCCAATGGCTAAGTGAAAGTGATAAAGCGTTATAGTCCGGTTGCCTTGTTTGCTACGCTACCACCTCCTCAACAGGACCGAGACGTTGGATTAAGTGTGAAAATGCGCTATTTTTGCGAACACCCCCGCACCTTGTGCGTGGGGGCTGAAGCCGAAGACTGCCATCTTTCAGGTTATACACACGTATACATAAACGGCCGCATAGGAGATATTTCAATACTTGAACGCACAAGTATAAAAAGCGATTACATCATAACCATTGTTTTGCAAAATAAAACGTTCATTTGAACGTGACATTTTTGGAGCACTGCGACTCTATTACATGAGCACCACGCATAACTTCCCCAAAATAGTGCTCGGCGGGTAACCGGCTTTCGTCCGAACCCTGGGTCGCAACAGGGGCGGCATCCATCTCTGTCCAATGTGTCTTCACACGGGCAAGTGCCATCCGCGCACCCTCTATGCAGGCTGACCGCTTCATCGCCTTAATATGCGGCACCGCCCCAAGAAATTGCTGCAACAAGCCAAAATAGCTCTTCGGCTTGGGCCTATCCGGCCAGACATGAGTCACGATATCCGTCATGGCAAGCCCGGACAACCTATTCAGCTCAGCCCATTCGGCCAACCGGTCGGTCAGTGGAAGTGAACGATCCGGACTATGGAATTGAGACCAAAATAGCTCTTCCGTCTTGTGATCCTCCTGACTTCGGAAGTGCACAATGGCATCCGCCGCACTCGCTGCTAAGTCCATAAATGGATCCTCCAGACCCCACAGCTGGCCAAGCTGGACATACTTTGGATTCGTAAACCTGCGGCGTAGCAGAAAAGGCTTGCCAGCCACAATGTCTCCGGCCTGACGCAGCTCCTCCTTCATAGCCCGCATTGCAGAACGGGCATCCTTGGCTTCGGCGGTGGCCTTCGCCAGGTCTTCTCGCTCCGACAGGCGCTCCTTTTCAAGAGCCTCATTGCGGTCGGCAGCGTCCTTCAATTTAACGGCCAATTCGGCCATCTCTTCCCTGCTTCGGCAGTGTGCAGCCCTTTCGGCTTCGAACTCCTCGGCCGCCCTCGAGGCAGCCGCATCACTCCTTCTGGCTTGCTCCTTGGCTTGAGCAAGTTCTGCCCGAAGGCTCTCCACAGCAGCAGCACCATCTGCGTCAAGCATAAATATTGTAAGCGGTAGGCTTTTGCTCCCTTAATTGGTGACCGCGGAGACACAATTTACCTTGTGACTGGTCAAGTCGCTTGTTGACTAGCGCGATGTCTGCATCCGCAACATCAAGTTGTCGCATTAATTCAGCAACTCCATCAGTCCGGCTAGCCCCCGGACTATCCGCCACCTGCATAGGAAAGGTGACACTCAATACCTCGATTTTGATCCTCGGCACGCTGTCGCTTTCGACAACCTACTGAGTCTCAGGGGCTACTATCTATACAGGGCGCACTTTCTTGTGCAAAACTATCAAAAAGGCGCGTCATTTTTACGTACCTCAAAACCCGCCAGCAAACTCCTGACGGCATTATGCAATCCGCTTTCAGCGGACGAAATCCTTCCAATCACCATATTAATCAATGCATGGTGATCTTCTGAGATGGACGCCCTCTCAAGCAGATCCTTCAGCTCCCCCGGCCGAACACTAGTCGGCGCCGAACTCTTCGGCTCTGCTGAGCTCGGGGATACCCTCCGTGACGACACTTCAGGCTCGTCTGCCCTATCCGACGGCGCAGCAGACGGAGGCGTCTCGCTCTCCATCATCTCCAGACGAAGATCCCCCGAAGACGAGCTCATCTGAGAAGGTCGCAGATCCGAACTACAAGGTAAAAATTTCGGTTATCCTCAGAAGCACAAATAGGGATGTTTCTTATTAATGAACTCCCCCTTTTTTCTACTCACGGCTCTCTAGAGGGCTGATTCGTTAGAGAAGACTGTGCGGCCGGGGCCTCCCCGGACGCAGGACCCTCCGGTGAAGATTTCTTCCCCCGCTTAGGGGCTTTGGCGTCCGGGTGTTCGGAGGCGGTCCTCTTCTCCCCCTAGAGGGAGGGATTCTCGATCCCCCCTTCTTCAAGCGCCCCCATGGGTGAAGCGGTAGCTCCTCCATTTTCCCCTTCGCCTTCTTCTGAAGGCGCAACCTCCAACATTCTGACCAGCATAGGCTCCGGCGCGGTCTCTGGGAGGGGGGCCGGACACCGTATCAGCTTTGCTTGCGCTATCCACTCCTATTGAAGGATAACGGGTTAAAAGGCGAATTGTAGAAAGGAAAACAAACGGTACGTCCGAACACTGAGCTACTTACTTGAGTATCCAGGTGATTGCAGCTTAGGCCGGCATCCTCGGTCAATTTCGGACACACCCCTGTGATCCGAAGAACAACTTGTACATCTCCACGGGTGTCGTACCCATGAAGTGTTGGAGAATCCGTGGTCCCTCTGGATTGAACACCCATAGCCGGAGAGGACGGCGTTTGCAGGGCAGGAGACGCCTAATCAGCATAACCTGCATCACCATGACCAAATCGATCTCCCTCGCCTGGAGGTCTCGAATCCGGCCCTGCAATAGGGGCACGTCTTTTGACGGCCCCCAATTGAGCCCTTGGTTGACCCACGACATCAACCGTCGAGGAGGTCCCGAGCGGAATACGGGCGGCATCTTCTGCCTGCTGCCCTTTAGAGTAGTGATATAAAATCACTCCTGCTGCCACAATCCGAGCTCCTCTTGGAAGGAGCCCTTGGGCGACGGGGCATAGGCCCTCCTGCTTACGGCCGCCCCGCCGCACTCTGCTTGACGCCCCCCGATCATCTTCGGCTCCACATTGAAGGTCTTCAGCCACAGGCCGAAGTGGGGGGTGACGCGGAGGAAGGCTTCGCAGACAACGATGAATGCGGAGATATGGAGGATGGACTCCGGAGCCAAGTCATGGAATTCCAACCCATAGTAAAACATGAGCCCTCTCACAAAAGGATCCGCTGGGAAGCCTAAACCCCGACGGAGGTGGGATACAAAGACGACATACTCGTCGGGCTCGGGGGTGGGGATGGCCTGCCCTTCGGCGGGCAACCTGTGCGAAATCTCGTAGGACAGGTACTTGGCTTCTCGCAGCTTTAGCACGTCCTCCTCCGGCGTCCACCGGCCCTGAAGGTCCGAGCCGGACATTGTTGAAGGTCCGAAGCGCTCGAATCTTGGGCTCTGGGTGTTGGAACTTGGAGCAAGGAGAAGATTCGGTGGAAGATTGAAGAAAAGAAACAAGCCTTGGTCCTATTATAAAGAGGGAGAATACCAAGAGCCGTCTCCGTGACCGTTCAGGACTCGCCTTCGATAGAGGAGGCGTGGCGACGGGCGTGGTTGGGTTACCCATGTCCGTATTGATGAGAATCCCGGAATAAGGGGAACACGATCTCTGCTTTGACAAGACATGCCAAGGAAACCACTTCGCTAAACGCGCTGAGGTGGTATAATAAAAAAGATTCAAGTAAAGGCTTGGCAGTGGCGTGACGTCATGCCACGGAGTACGTCAGCAGATTGAACTTGTGTATATTTTATTCTCTCTACGGTGGAATGTGGAATTTATTTTGCAGAGCCGGACACTATCCTGGTGTTCACAATCTACTATGGATTATTTGGAGGAGGAACCCGCCTTGCAATGCCGAACATTATGCGCGTCGGACTCATCATCATTGAAGCCAGGTTCAGGGGCTACTGAGGGAGTCCTGGACTAGGGGGTGTCCGGACAACCGGACTATCATCGCCCGCCGGACTCCAAGATTATGAAGATACAAGATTGAAGACTTCGTCCCATGTCCGGATGGGACTTTCCTTGGCGTGGAGGGCAAGCTTGGCAATACGGATATGTAGATCTCCTACCATTGTAACCGACTCTATGTAACCCTAGCCCTCTCCGGTGTCTATATAAACCGGAGGGCTTTAGTCCGTAGGACATAACATACTTTACAACAATCATACCATAGGCTAGCTTCTAGGGTTTAGCTTCCTTGATCTCGTGGTAGATCCACCCTTGTAATACACATCATCAATATTAATCAAGCAGGACGTAGGGTTTTACCTCCATCAAGAGGGCCTGAACCTGGGTAAAACATCGTGTCCCTCGTCTCCTGTTACCATCCGCCTAGACGCACAGTTCGGGACCCCCTACCCAAGATCCGTCGGTTTTGACACCGACAGCCATACTTCTCCTGGTAATCCCGTTGCTTTGTCAAAGCACAGTGCCAAAGATGAATCTGCTGCTGAAGAGAAAGGCAAATGGAAGACTGATCTGTCAAGCTATGCTCATCTTCCCGCTCAAGAACTACTCTGGATACCTAAACCGCCTATATACAAGCCGTGACTATGAGGCCAGTTTAGTCAACATGATGAAGGAGCGCTATGAGGTAACTTCCAAACACTTTAAACTTTCTTGTACTGTATATCGATTCCATTGTAGCCCCCAAGGGCCGGTTTATCTCTTCAAGATGAACCGGGACTTTGGATAAAAAAACTTCAACTGTGTAGGCCCCAAGGGCCGGTTTACCTCTGCAAGATGAACCGGGACTTTCTGTTCAAAACCTGTCCTTGTTGAATTCCTTCACCTTTGATTTGTCTGATCAATTACACATTAGCCCCCAAGTGCCAAGATTAATACTTGTATTGAGCCTTGGGACTTTGAATAATAGTCAAGAAAGAAGCAATCCGCATTAGCCCCCAAGTGCCAAGCGTATAACTTGTTATGTGCTTGGGACTTTGAGAAACAATCTTAACATCTTCATCATCTGTATTTTGCAGGCCGACTTGAGCAACAAAGATTCCCAAATTGTCGATCTTCAAGAAAACATTAAGTCCCAGCAAGCAGAAACCTCCAAGGCCAAAGATGAACTGAAGGGCGCTTTAACTGCCATGGAGAAATTAAAGGATGGTTTCAAAGTGAGAGGGCGGATTGGGAAACCGAGAAAGCTGCTCTATTAAAGCGGGCTGAAGATGCCGAAGCAGCTCTTAAACCGGTGGCAGTGGAGCTAACTGGGCTAAAGCGTCAAGTCAATGATATGACTTCAGCAATATTTGGTAAGCACTCTTTGTAAGAACCTTCCTTAAACATTTTTGAAGTTGTCAGTTTAACAACAAATTCTTACACCGTTGCAGGTAGTCGTGTTGCTCATCCGGGCTCGGATATGTGGATGAAGTTGAAAGCAGCCTATACGTTGATAGAACAATTGTATACTGGTGCTCAACGAGTCATCTATGCGGCCTCCATCAACAAATCGGCACCAATCTTGATCAAAGATACGTTGACCAAATTATCTATGACCCCAGCCCAGATGGAAGAGGTAAAGCGATCTGCTGCAAGGGCTGGCGCTTTAACAACACTGACTCGGGCCAAAGCTTGGATTGCTGATCTTGATCCGGCAGCTATCACAAAGGGCTATCCTGGCCAACAAGAAGACGGATCAGACTTTGATAATGAAGCCCTCAAAGCCTTGACAAAAGAGATGCACCCGCTGGCAAGCCAATTGGCCGAAGAGGTTGACTTGTCTGTCTATCGGTCCAGCTATGACACAGACAACAAACGGGTTGACGCAGCTGTGAAAGAAGCACAGAATCTAATCCCTCCAATCTGTAAGCACACCTATGCCCCTGACGTTGAACCGTCCAATCTTATAAGCAACGAAGCTATCTTTCAAGCCTTAACCAGGATTGATTGGACCACCCTTGACTTCCAGCCACTGGGTGAGGAGGAGGAGGTTGAACCGACGTGAGATGATCCTTCAAGTTCACATCAGCCTGGTGACAAATCATAATCCGGCAGCCGGTTTGATTTTCACATATAGCATTGTGGGCAACAAACAATTATTCTTTTCGGCATCAAAGCGCCTTGTAATAGGCTAGTTTGAAATACTTTGACCTTCTGCCATCGTGCACTGCTTCCTGATATTGTAATCTAGCATGATTGTTACTATGCTTGCTTTATTTGCCTTGGTATTTCTTATAAAATCCTGCCTTCTGCATTTGAAAAACTTAAACATGTCCTGGCGGTTTACTGATACGTCTCCAACGTATCTATAATTATTTATTGTTCCATGCTATTATATTACCCCTTTTGGATGTTTATGGGCTTTATTTTACACATTTATATCATTTTTGGGACTAACCTACTAACCAGAGGCCCAGCCCATATTGCTGTTTTTTTTTGCCTATTTTAGTATTTCGAAGAAAAGGAATATCAAACGGAGTCCCAACGGAATGAAACCTTCGGGAGCGTGATTTTTGGAACGAACGTGATCCGGAGAGCTTGGAGTGCAAGTCAAGAAACTTCCGAGGAAGCCACGAGACAGGAGGCCGCACCCCCCCTGTAGGGCGCGCCCCCTGTCTCGTGGGCCCCTCGGGCGGCCACCGACGTACTTCTTCCTCCTACATATACCTACATACCCCGAAAACATCCAGGAGCACCACGAAACACAATTTCCACCGCCGTAACCTTCTGTATCCGTGAGATCCCATCTTGGAGCCTTCGCCGGCACTCTACCGGATGGGGAATCAACCATGGAGGGCCTCTACATCAACATCCTTGCCCCTCCGATGAGTTGTGAGTAGTTTACCACAGACCTACGGGTCCATAGTTATTAGCTAGATGGCTTCTTCTCTCTTTTTGGATCTCAACAATGTTCTCCCCCTCTCTTGTGGAGATCTATTCGATGTAAACTCTTTTTGCGGTGTGTTTGTCGAGATCCGATGAATTATGGGTTTATAATCAAGTTTATCTATGAATAATATTTAAATCTTCTCGAATTCTTTTATGTATGATTGAGTTATCTTTGCAAGTCTCTTCGAATTATCAGTTTGGTTTGGCCTACTAGATTGGTCTTTCTTGCCATAGGAGAAGTGCTTAGCTTTGGGTTCAATCTTGCGGTGTCCTTACCTAGTGACAGAAAGGGTTACAAGGCACGTATTGTATTGTTGCCATCGAGGATAACAAGATGGGGTTTATATCATATTGCATGTGTTTATCCCTCTACATCATGTCATCTTGCTTAATGCGTTGCTCTATTCTTATGAACTTAATACTCTAGATGCAGGTAGGAGTCGGTCGATGTGTGGAGTAATAGTAGTAGATGCAAGCAGGAGTCAGTCTACTTGTTATGGACGTGATGCCTATATACATGATCATGCCTAGATAATCTCATAACTATGCGCTTTTCTATCAATTGATCGACAGTAATTTGTCTACCCACCGTAATACTTATGTTGTCTTGAGAGAAGCCTCTAGTGAAACCTATGGCCCCCGGGTCTATCTGTAACATCCCAAATTTTCAATTTGGAATGTTATACATAGACCATCATTGCATATGCATATCATATATTTTGTTGCATTGTTGGCTCGATCCTAGAAATTTTACGCAACTCAAGGACCCACAGAGAGAGTTGGGGATTTCGTTATTTTCATATTTGGGTTTTCTCAAATTTTGAAAATAGGATCGTTTGGTTTTATTTATTTTATCTTCAATTATTTCTACTACCAAAGTTTCAGAGAGGAATAAAATGACTTTCCCAAAATAAAGAAATAATGAAGATTTAATAAAAAATCAAATAAGATTTTATTTTGGAGTTTTTCGCTTTTTATTCGAATTTAGGAAAAATGCGTGTTTTTCAAAATTTCATTTAGGCCCCAAATAAATGTTCATCTTGTCCGGCTTGATTTTAGAAGCCGGGGAAAATTTATTTTAGGAATTTTGGAGTCCGTTTAGTATTTATTTTTACTTTTCTTCTGCGCAGAATTATTTAAAAAAAACGCGCAACCGACTTACGGGCCGTGTTCGAGCGGGACTCC